>NW_026867769.1:0-52500 GCF_020745735.1 Hemiscyllium ocellatum
CCCCTCCCTCGCTGTGTGTGCGTGTCCCCTCTCGCAGTGTGCGTGTGTCCCTCCCTCGCTGTGTGTGCGTCTCCCTCCCTCCCTCGATGTGTGTCTGTGTGTGTGTGTCCCTCCTCGCTGTGTGCGTGTGTCCCTCCCTCACTGTGTGCTTGTCCCCCTCCCTCGCTGTGTGCGTGTCCCCCTCCCTCGCTGTTTGTTTGTCCCCTCCTCCCTTGCTGTATGTGTGTGTGTGTGTGTCCCTCCTTCGCTGTGTGTGTGTGTGTCCACCTCGCTCGCTGTGTGTGTGCGTGTCCCTCCCTCGCTGTATGTGTGTGTGTGTCCCGGCCTCACTGTGTGTGTGCCAACCCTCTCTCGCTGTGTGTGTTTGTGTGTCCCCCTCGCTCGCTGTGTGAGTCCCGCTCCCTCGATGTGTGCGCGACCCCTCCCTCGCTGTGTGTGTTCCTCCCTCACTGTGTGCGTGTGTCCCTCATTCACTGTGTGCGTGTGTCCCTCCCTCGCTGTGTGTGTGTCCCTCCGTCACAGTGTGCGTGTGTCCCTCCCTCACTGTGTGTGTGTCCCTCCTTCACAGTGTGCGTGTGTCCCTCCCTCACTCTGTGCGTGACCGCTCCCTCGCTGTGTGTGCGTGCCCCCTCGCTGTGTGTTTGTCCCCCTCCCTCGCTGTGTGTGTGTGTGTCCCCGCCTTCACTGTGTGAGTGTGTGTCCCCCTCCCTCACGGTGTGTGTGCGTGTCCCTCACTCGCTGTGTGTGTGGCCCCCTCCTCGCTGTGTGCGTGTGTCTCTCCCTCACAGTGTGAGTGTGTGTCCCCCCCTCGCTGTGTGCATGTCCCGCTCCCTCACTGTGTGTGTGTCCCCTCCTCCCTCGCTGTGTGTGTGTCCCTCCCGCATTGTTTGTGTGCATGTACCGCTCCCACGCTGTGTGTGTGTCCCTCCTCCCTTGCTGTGTGCGCGTGTCCCTGCCTCGCTGTGTGTGTGCGTGTCCCCCCCTAGCTGTGTGTGTGCGTGTGCCCCTCCGGCGCTGTGAGTGTGCCCTCCCTCCCTCGCTGTGTGTGTGTCACCCTCCCTCGTTGTGTGTGCGTCTCCCTCCCTCGCTGTGAGTGTGCGTGTCCCTCCCTCGCTGTGTGCGTGACCCCTCCCTCGCTGTGTATGTGTGTGTCCCTCCCTCGTTGTGTGTGTGTGTGTGTCCCTCCCTCGCTGTGTGTGTGTGTACACCTCGCTCGCTGTGTGTGTGCGTGTCCCTCCTCGCTATGTGTGTGTGTCCCCCTCCCACGCTATGTATGTGTGTCCCCCTCCCTCGCTGTGTGCGTGTGTCCCTCCCTCACTGTGTGCGTGTGTACCTCCCTCGCTGTGTGCGTGTCCCCATCCCTCGCTCTGTGTGTGCGTGGCCCCTCCCTCACTGTGTGTGTGTGTCCCCCTCCCTCGCTGTGTGTGCGTGTCCCTCCTTCACTGTGTGTGTGCGTGTCCCCCTCTCTCGCTATGTGTGGGATTCCCGCCCTCGCTGTGTGTGTGTATGTGTCCCTCCCTCTCTGTGTGCGTGACCCCTCCCTCGCTGTGTGTGTGTGTGTGTGTCCCTCCCTCGCTGTGTGTGTTTGTCCCCCTCCCTCGATGTGTGCGTGTGTCCCTCCCTCACTGTGTGAGTGTGTCCACCTCCCTCGCTTTGTGCATGTCGCCCTCCCTCGCTGTGTGTGTGTCCCCCTCCCGCGCTGTGTGTGTGTCCCCTCATGCATCGCTGTGTGTGTGTGTGTGTCCCTGCTTCGCTGTGTGTGTCCACCTCCCTCGCTGTGTGTGTCTGTCCCCTCCCTCACTGTGTCTCCCTGCCTCGCTGTGTGCATGTCCCCCACCCTCGCTGTGTGCGTGTCCCCCTCCCTCGTTGTGTGTGTGTCCCCTCGTCCCTCGCTGTGTGTTTGCGTGTCCCTCCCTCGCTGTGAGTGTGTGCGTCCCTCTCCCTCGCTGGATGTGTATGTGTCCCTCCCTCGCTGTGTGTGTGCCCCCTTCCCTCGCTATGTGTGTGTGTCCCACCCTCACTGTGTGTTTGCGTGTCCCCCTCCCTCGCTGTGAGTGTGCGCGTCACTCTCCCTCGCTATGTGTGTGTGTCCCTCCCTCGCTGTAATTGTGTCCTCCTCCCTGGCTGTACGTGTGTGTGTCCCCCTCCCTCACTGTGTGTGTGTGTGTCCCCTCCCGCGCTGTGTGTGTGTCCCCCTCCCTCGCTGCGTGCGTGACCCCTCCCTCGCTGTGTGTGCGTGTCCCACCCTCGATGTGTCTATGAGTCATTCCCTCACTGTTTGTGAATGTGTCCCTCCCTCACTATGTGCGTGTCCCCCTCCCTCGCTGTGTGTGTGAGCCTCCCTCGCTGTGTTTGTGCGTGTCCCTTCCTGGCTGTATGTGTGTGTGTCCCCCTCCCTTCACTATGCGTGTGCCACCCCTCCCTCGCTGTGTCTGTGTGTGTGTCCCTCCTCGCTGTGTGTGCGTGTCCCTCCCTCGCTGTGTCTGTGTCCCCCTCCCTCGCTGTGGGTGTGTGTGTCCCCCCTCACTCGCTGTGTGTGTGTGTGCCCTCCCTCGCTATGTGTGTGTGCCCCCTTCCCTCGCTATGTGTGTGTGCCCCCTTCCCTCGCTGTGTGTGTGTGTCCCACCCGCGCTGTGTGTGTGTGTCCCTCCCGCATTGTGTGTGTGTATGTCCCCCTCCCTCGCTGTGTGCGTGTCCCCCTCCCACGCTGTGTGTATGTCCCCTCCTCCCTTGCTGTGTGTGTGTGTCCCTCCCTCATTGTGTGTGTGCCACCCCTCCCTTGCTGTGTGTGTGTTCGCTCCTCCCTCGCTGTGTGTGTGTGTGTGATCTCCCTCGCTGTGTTTGTGCCCCCCTCCCACGCTGTGTGTGCGTGTCCCTCCCTCGCGTTGTGTGTGTGTGTCCCTCCCTCACTGTGCGCTTGTGTGTCCCCTCCCTCGCTGTGTGCGTGTCCCCCTCCCACGCTGTGTGTGTGTCCCCTCCTCCCTTGCTGTGTGTGTGTGTGTCCCTCCCTCATTGTGTGTGTGCCACCCCTCCCTTGCTGTGTGTGTGTTCGCTCCTCCCTCGCTGTGTGTGTGTGTGTCCCTCCCTCGCTGTGTTTGTGCCCCCCTCCCTCGCTGTGTGTGCGTGTCCCTCCCTCGCTGTGTTTGTGCGTGTGCCTCCCTCACTGTGCGCTTGTGTGTCCCCTTCCTCGCTGTGTGCGTGTCCCCCTCCCACGCTGTGTGTGTGTCCCCTCCTCCCTTGCTGTGTGTGTGTCCCTCCCTCATTGTGTGTGTGCCACCCCTCCCTTGCTGTGTGTGTGTTCGCTCCTCCCTCGCTGTGTGTGTGTGTGTGTGTCCCTCGATCGCTATGTGTGTGCGTGTGCCCCTCCCTCGCTGTGAGTGTGCCCCCCCCCTCGCTGTGTGTGTGTCCCCCTCCCTCGCAGTGTGTGCGTCTCCGGCACTCGCTGTGAGTGTGCGTGTCCCTCCCTCACTGGATGTGTGTTTGTCCCGCTACCTCGCTGTGTGTGTGCGTGTGCCCCTCCCTCGCTGTGAGTGTGCCCCCCTCCCTCGCTGTGTGTGTGCGTGTGCCCCCCACGCTGTGTGTGCGTGTCCCCCTTGCTGTGTGTGCGTGTTCCTCCCTCGCTGTGTGTGTGTGTGTTCCCCTCCCTCGTGTGTGTCTGTGTGTGTGTGTCCCTCCCTCGCTGTGTGCGTGTGTCCCTCCCTCACTGTGTGCTTGTCCCCCTCCCTCGCTGTGTGCGTGTCCCCCTCCCTCGCTGTTTGTGTGTCCCCTCCTCCCTCGCTGTATGTGTGTGTGTGTCCCGGCCTCACTGTGTGTGTCCCCCTCCATCGATGTGTGCGTGACCCCTCCCTCGCTGTGTGTGTGCGTGTCCCCCTCCCTCGATGTGTATGCGTGTCCCTCCCTCGCTGTGTGTGTTCCTCCCTCTCTGTGTGCGTGTGTCCCTCATTCCCTGTGTGCGTGTGTCCCTCCCTCGCTGTGTGTGTGTCCCTCCCACACTGTGTGTGTGTCCCTCCTTCACATTGTGTGTGTGTCCCTCCCTCGCTGTGTGTTTGTCCCCCTCCCTCGATGTGTGTGTGTGTCCCCTTCCTCGCTATGTGTGTGTGTCCCCCTCCTCGCTATGTGTGTGTGTCCCCCTCCCTCGCTTTGTGTGTGTCCCCTTCCCGCGCTGTGTGCGTGTCCCTCCCTCGCTGTGTGTGTGTCCCCTCCTTCACTGTGTGAGTGTGTGTCCCCCTCCCTCGCTGTGCGTGTGTGTGCCCCTCCCTCACTGTGTGTGTGCGTGTCCCTCCCACGCTGTGTGTGTCCCCCTCCCTCGCTGTGTGCGTTTGTCCCTCCCTCACAGTGTGAGTGTGTGTCCCCTCCCTCGCTGTGTGCATGTCCCGCTCCCTCACTGTGTGTGTGTCCCTCCCGCATTGTTTGTGTGCATGTACCCCTCCCACGCTGTGTGTGTGTCCCCTCCTCCCTTGCTGTGTGTGTGCGTGTGCCCCTCTCTCACTGTGTGCGTGCAACCCCTCCCTCGCTGTGTGTGTGTGTCCCTCCCTCGCTGTGTGTGTGTGTCCCTCCTCGCTGTGTGCGTGACCCCTCCCTCGCTGTGTGTGTGTCCCTCCCTCGCAGTGTGTGTGTGTGTGTCCCTCCCTTGCTGTGTGTGTGTGTACACCTCGCTCGCTGTGTGTGTGCATGTCCCTCCCTCGCTATGTGTGTTTGTCCCCCTCCCACGCTATGTATGTGTGTCCCCTCCCTCGCTGTGTGCGTGTGTCCCTCCCTCACTGTGTGCGTGTGTACCTCCCTCGCTGTGTGCGTGTCCCATCCCTCGCTCTGTGTGTGCATGTCCCCCTCGCTCGCTGTGTGTTTGTCCCCCTCCCTCGCTGTATGTGTGTGTTCCCCTCCCTCGCTGTGTGTGCGTGTCCCTCCTTCACTGTGTGTGTGCGTGTCCCCCTCTCTCGCTGTGTGTGGTTATCCCGCCCTCGCTGTGTGTGTGTATGTGTCCCTCCCTCTCTGTGTGCGTGACCCCTCCCTCGCTGTGTGTGTGTGTCCCTCCCTCGCTGTGTGTGTTTGTCCCCCTCCCTCGATGTGTGCGTGTGTCCCTCCCTCACTGTGTGAGTTTGTGTCCCCCTCCCTCGCTGTGTGCATGTCGTCCTCCCTCGCTGTGTGTGTACCCCTCCCTCGCTGTGTGTGTGTCCCCTCGTGCCTCGCTCTGTGTGTGTGTGTGTGTCCCTGCTTCGCTGTGTGTGTCCACCTCCCTCGCTGTGTGCGTGACCCCTCCCTCGCTGTGTGTGTGTCCCTCCCTCGCTCTGTGTGTCTGTCCCCTCCCTTACTGTGTGAGTATGTGTCCCCCTGCCTCGCTGTGTGCATGTCCCCCACCCTCGCTGTGTGCGTGTCCACCTCCCTCGTTGTGTGTGTGTCCCCTTGTCCCTCGCTCTGTGTGTGTGTGTGTGTGTGTGTGTGTGTGTGTGTGTCCCTCCCTCGCTGCGTATGTGTCCCCCTCCCTCGCTGTATGCGTGTCCACCTCCCTCGCTGTGTGTGCGTGTCCCTCCCTCGCTGTGTGTGTGCGTGTCCCTCCCTCACTGTGCGCTTGTGTGTCCCCTCCCTCGCTGTGTGCGTGTCCTCCTCCCACGCTGTGTGTGTGTCCCTCCTCCCTTGCTGTGTGTGTGTGTGTCCCTCCCTCACTGTGTGTGCGCCACCCCTCCCTTGCTGTGTGTGTGTTCGCTCCTCCCTCGCTGTGAGTGTGCCCCCCTCCCTCGCTGTGTGTGTGTCCCCCTCCCTCGCTGTGTGTGCGTCTCCGGCACTTGCTGTGTGTGTGTGTGTCCCTCCCTCGCTGTGTGCGTGTGTCCCTCCCTCACTGTGTGCTTGTCCCCCTCCCTCGCTGTGTGCGTGTCCCCCTCCCTCGCTGTTTGTGTGTCCCCTCCTCCCTTGCTGTATGTGTGTGTGTGTGTGTGTGTGTGCGTGTCCCTCCCTCGCTGTGTGTGTGTGTGTGTCCATCTCGCTCGCTGTGTGTGTGCGTGTCCCTCCCTCGCTGTATGTGTGTGTGTGTCCCGGCCTCACTGTGTGTGTGTCCCTCCATCGATGTGTGCGTGACCCCCCCCGCTGTGTGTGTGCGTGTCCCCCTCCCTCGATGTGTATGCGTGTCCCTCCCTCGCTGTGTGTGTTCCTCCCTCACTGTGTGCGTGTGTCCCTCATTCACTGTGTGCGTGTGTCCCTCCCTCGCTGTGTGTGTGTCCCTCCCTCACTGTGTGTGTGTCCCTCCTTCACAGTGTGCGTGTGTCCCTCCCTCGCTGTGTGTTTGTCCCCCTCCCTCGATGTGTGTGTGTGTCCCCCTCCCTCGCTATGTGTGTGTGTCCCCCTTACTCGCTTTGTGTGTGTCCCCTTCCCGCGCTGTGTGCGTGACTCCTCCCTCGCTGTGTGTGTGTCCCCTCCTTCACTGTGTGAGTGTGTGTCCCCCTCCCTCGCTGTGCATGTGTGTGCCCCTCCCTCACTGTGTGTGTGCGTGTCCCTCCCTCGCTGTGTGTGTGTCCCCCTCCCTCGCTGTGTGCGTGTGTCCCTCCCTCACAGTGTGAGTGTGTGTCCCCTCCCTCGCTGTGTGCATGTCCCGCTCCCTCACTGTGTGTGTGTCCCCTCCTCCCTCGCTGTGTGTATGTCCCTCCCGCATTGTTTGTGTGCATGTACCCCTCCCTCGCTGTGTGTGTGCGTGTCCCCCTCCCTCGCTGTGTGTGTGCGTGTGCCCTTACGGCTCTGTGAGTGTGCCCCCACTCCCTCGCTGTGTGTGTGTCCCCCTCCCTCGTTGTGTGTGCGTCTCCCTCCCTCGCTGTGAGTGTGCGTGTCCCTCACTCGCTGTATGTGTGTTTGTCCCCCTCTCTCTCTGTGTGCGTGCAACCCCTCCCTCGCTGTGTGTGTGTGTCCCTCCCTCGCTGTGTGTGTGTGTGTGTGTGTGTGTCCCTCCCTCGCTGTATGCGTTACCCCTCCCTCGCTGTGTGTGTGTGTGTCCCGCCCTCGCTGTGTGTGTGTGTGTGTGTCCCTCCCTCGCTGTGTGTGTGTGTACACCTCGCTCGCTGTGTGTGTGCGTGTCCCTCCCTCGCTATGTGTGTGTGTCCCCCTCCCACGCTATGTATGTGTGTCCCCCTCCCTCACTGTGTGCGTGTGTCCCTCCCTCACTGTGTGCGTGTGTACCTCCCTCGCTGTGTGCGTGTCCCCATCCCTCGCTCTGTGTGTGCGTGTCCCCTCGCTCGCTGTGTGTGTGTCCCCCTCCCTCGCTGTATGTGTGTGTCCCCCTCCTTCGCTGTGTATGCGTGTCCCTCCTTCACTGTGTGTGTGCTAATCCCCCTCTCTCGCTGTGTGTGGTTATCCCGCCCTCGCTGTGTGTGTGTATGTGTCCCTCCCTCTCTGTGTGCGTGAATCCTCCCTCGCTCTGTGTGTGTGTGTGTCCCTCCCTCACTGTGTGTGTTTGTCCTCCTACCTCGCTGTGTGCGTGTGTCCCTCCCTCACTGTGTGAGTGTGTGTCCCCCTCCCTCGCTGTGTGCATGTCGCCCTCCCTCGCTGTGTGTGTACCCCTCCCTCGCTGTGTGTGTGTCCCCTCGTGCCTCGCTCTGTGTGTGTGTGTTTGTGTGTCCCTGCTTCGCTGTGTGTGTCCACCTCCCTCGCTGTTTGCGTGACCCCTCCCTCGCTGTGTGTGTGTACCTCCCTCGCTCTGTGTGTCTGTCCCCTCCCTTACTGTGTGAGTGTGTGTCCCCCTTCCTCGCTGTGTGCATGTCCCCCACCCTCGCTGTGTGCGTGTCCCCCTCCCTCGTTGTGTGTGTGTCCCCTGGTCTCTCGCTGTGTGTGTGTGTGTGTGTGTGTGTGTGTGTGTCCCTCCCTCGCTGCGTGTGTGTGTCCCTCCCTCACTGCGTGCGTGTCCACCTCCCTCGCTGTGTGTGTGCGTGTCCCTCCCTCGCTGAATGTGTGTGTGCCCCTCACCCTCATTGTGTGTGTGCCATCCCTCCCTCGCTGTGTGTGTGTCCCCTCCCTCGCTGTCTGTGTGCCCCTCCCTCACTGTGTGAGTGTGTGTCCCCCTCCCTCGCTGTGTGCGTGTCCCCCTCCCTCGTTGTGTGCGTGTCCCCTTCCCTCGCTGTGTGTGCGTGTCCCTCCCTTGCTGAGTGCGTGTGTGTGTCCTTCCCTCACTGTGAGTGTGTTTCCCTCCCTCACTGTGTGAATGTGTGTCCCCCGCCCTCGCTTTGTGTGTGTCCCCCTCCCTCGCTGTGTGTGTGTGTGTGTGTTTCCCTCACTGGCTGTGTGTGTGCGTGTTCACCTCGCTCCCTGTGTGTTTGTGTGTCCCACTCCCTCGCTGTGTGTGTCCCCCTCCCTCGAAGTGTGCGTCCCCCTCTCTCGCTGTGTGTGCGTGTACCCCATCCTCGCTGTGTGTGTGCGTGTCCCTCCCTCGCTGTGTGTGTGCGTGTCCCCCTTCCTCGCTCTGTGTGTGTGTGTTCCCCTCCGTCGCTGTGTGTGCGGGTCCCTCCCTCCCTATGTGTGTGTGTCCCCCTCCCTCGCTGTGTGCGTGTGTCCCTCCCTCACTGTGCGCGTGTCCCCCTTCCTCGATGGGTGCGTGTCCCCCTCCCGCGCTGTGCGTGTGCGTGTCTCTCCCTCGCTGTGTGTGTGCCCCCTTCCCTCGCTGTGTGTGTGTACCCTCTCCCTCGCTGTATGTGTATGTGTCCCTCCCTCGCTGTGTGTGTGTCTCCCCCTCCCTTGCTGTGTGTGTGTCCCCCTCCCTCGCTGTGATTGTGCCCCCCTCCCTCGCTGTGGGTGTGTGTGTGCCCCCTACCTCGCTGTGTGTGTGTCCCCCTCCCTCGCTGTGTGTGTGTGTGTGTGTCCCTACCTCACTGTGTGCGTGTGTCCCTCCCTCGCTGTGTGCATGCCCCCTCCCTCGCTGTGTGCGTGTCCCCATGCCTCGCTGTGAGTGCGTGTCCCTCCCTTGCTGTGTGTGTGTGTCCCTCCCTCTCTCAGTGTGTGTGTCCCCCTCCCTCGCTGTATGTGTGCGTATACACCTCGCTCGCTGTGTGTGTGCGTGTCCCTCCCTCGCTATGTGTGTGTGTCCCCCTCCCTCGCTATGTATGTGTGTCCCTCTCCTTCGCTGTGTGCGTGTGTCCCTCCGTCACTGTGTGCGTGTGTACCTCCCTCGCTGTGTGCGTGTACCCCTCCATCACTGTGTGCTTGTCCCCATCCCTCGCTGTGTGTGTGCGTGTCTCCCTCAGTCGCTGTGTGTGTGTCCCTCTCCCTCGCAGTATTTGTGTGTCACCCTCCCTCGCTGTGTGTGCGTGTCCCTCCCTCACTGTGTGTGTGCGTGTCCCCCTCTGTCGCTGTGTGTGGGTGTCCCCCCTCGCTGTGTGTGTGTGTGTCCCTCCTCGCTGTGTGTACGTGTGTCCCTCCCACGCTGTATGTGTGTTTGTCCCCCTCCCTCACTGTGTGTGTGCCACCTCTCCGTCGCTGTGTGCGTCCACCTCCCTCGCTGTGTGTGTCCCCCTCCTCGATGTGTGTGTGTGTCCCTCCGTCACTGTGTGCGTGTGTACCTCCCTCGCTGTGTGCGTGTACCCCTCCATCACTGTGTGCTTGTCCCCATCCCTCGCTGTGTGTGTGCGTGTCTCCCTCAGTCGCTGTGTGTGTGTTCCTCTCCCTCGCAGTATTTGTGTGTCACCCTCCCTCGCTGTGTGTGCGTGTCCCTCCCTCACTGTGTGTGTGCGTGTCCCCCTCTGTCGCTGTGTGTGGGTGTCCCTCCCTCGCTGTGTGTGTGTCTCTCCCTCCCTTGCTGCGTGTGTGTCCCCTCCCTCACTGTGTGTGCCCCCCTTCCTCACTCTGTGTGTGTGTGCGTGTGTGTGTGTGTGTGTGTCCCTCCCTCGCTGTGTGTGTGTGTGTCCCTCTCTCGCTGTGTGTGCGTGTCCCTCTCCCTCATTGTGTGTTGCCACCCCTCCCTCGCTGTGTGTGTGTGTGTGTGTGCCACCCCTCCTTCGCTGTGTGTGTGTGTCACCATCCCTCGCTGAGTGCGTGACCCCATCCTCGCTGTGTGTGTGTCACCTCCTCCCATGCTGTGTGTGTGTGTGTGTGTGTGTGTGTGTGTGTGTGTCCCCCTCCCTCACTGTGTGTGTGCCACCCCTCCCTCGATGTGTGTGTGTGTTCCTCCCTCACTGTGTGTGTGTGTCCCTCCCTCGCTGTGTGCGTGTGTCCCTCTCCCTCACTGTGTGCGTGTCCCTCCCTCGCTGTGAGTGCGTGTCCCTCCTTCACTGTATGTGTGCGTGTTCCCCTCCCTCACTGTGTGTGTCCCTCCCTCCCTCGCTGTGATTGTGCCCACCCTCCTTCGTTGTGTGCGTCTCCCCCTCCCTCACTGTGTATGCGTCTCCCTCCCTCGCTGTCTGTGTGTGGGTGTGTGTGTGTGTCCCTCCCACACTGTGTGTGTTTCACCCCCTCCCTCGCTGTGTGTGTGTGTGTGTCCATCCCTCGCTGTGTGTTTCCCCATCCCTCGCTGTGTGCGTGACCCCTCCCTCGCTGTGTGTGCATGTCCCTCCCTCGCTGTCTCTGTGTGTCCCCTTCCCTTGATGTGTGTGTGTGTCCCTTCCCTCGCTATGTGTGTGTGTCCCCGTCCCTCGCTGTGTGCGTGTGTCCTTCCCTCACTGTGTGCGTGTGTCCCTCCCTCACTGTGTGCGTGTCCCCTCCCTCGCTGTGTGTGTGTGACCGCTCCCTCGCTGTGTGTGGGTGACCCTCCATCGCAGTGTGTGCTTGTCCCTCCCTCGCTATGTGTGTGTGTCCCCCTCCCGCGCTGTGCGTGTGCGTGTCCCTCCCTTGCTCTGTGTGTGCCTCCTTCCCACGCTGTGTGTGTGTCGCCCTCCCTCCCTGTGTGTGTGCGTGTTCCTCCCACGATGTGAGTGTGCGCGTCCCTCTCCCTCGCTGAGAGTGTGTGTCCCCCTCCCTCACTGTGTGTGTGTGTCACCCTCCCTCGCTGTGATTGTGCCCCCCTCCCTCACTGTGGGTGTGTGTGTCCCCCCTCCCACGCTGTGTGTGTCCCCCTCCCTCGCTGAGTGTGTGTGTGTGTGCGTGTGCGTGTCCCTCCCTCGCTGTGTGTGTGGGTCCCTCTCTCGCTATGTTTGCGTGTCCCTCTCCCTCATTGTGTGTGTGCCACCCCTCCCTCGCTGTCTGTGTGTGTGTCCTCATCCCTCGCTGAGTGCGTGTCCCCCATCCTCGCTGTGTGTGTGTGTGTAACCCTCCCTCGCTGTGTGTGTGTCCCCTCGTCGCTCGCTGTGAATATGTGTGCGTGTCCCTCCCTCGATGTATGTGTGTGTGCCCCTTTCCCTCATTGTGTGTGTGCCACCCCTCCCTCGCTGTGTGTGTGTGTGTGTCCCCCTCCCTCGATGTGTGTGTCTGTCCCCCTCCCTCGATGTGTGTGTGTGTCCCCTCCCTCGCTGTGTGTGTGTCCCCTCCCTCGCTGTGCGTGTGTGTCCCTCCCTCGCAGTGTGTGCGCGTGTCCACCTCGCTCACGGTGTGTGTGCCAACCCTCCCTCGCTGTGTGTGTGTGTGTCCCTCCCTCGCTGTGTGGGTGTCCCCCTCCCGCGTTGTGTGCGTGTCCCCTGCCCTCGCTGTGTGTGCGTGTCCCTCCCTCGCTATGTGTATGTGTCCCCTCCCTCGCTATGTGTATGTGTCCCCCTCCATCGCTGTGTGCGTGTCCCTCCCTATCTGTGTGAGTGTCCCCCTCCCACACTCTGTGTGTGTGTCCCTCCCTCGCTGTGTGTGCGTGTCCCTCCCGCACTGTATGTGTGTGCGTGTCCCCATTCCTCGCTGTGTGTGCGTGTCCCTCCCTCGCTGTGTGTGGGTGTCCCTCCCTCGCTGTGTGTGTGCGTGTCCCTCCCTCGCTGTATGTGTGTTTTTTATCCCCTCCCTCACTGTGTGTGTGCCACCCCTCCCTCGCTGTGTGTGTGAGTGTGTGTGTGTGTGTGTGTGTCCCTCCCTCGCTGTGTGCGTGACCCCTCCCTCGCTGTGTGTGTGCGTGTCCCTCCCTCGCTGTGTGTGTGTCCCCCTCCCTAGATGTGTGTGTGTGTACCCCTCCCTCGATGTGTGTGTGTGCCCCCTCCCTCGCTATTTGTGTATCCCTCTCTCTCGCTCTGTGTGTGTCCCCCTCCTCGCTGTGTGTGTGTGTCCCTCCCTCCCTGTGTGTGTGCGTGTTCCTCCCACGATGTGAGTGTGCGCGTCCCTCTCCCTCGCTGAGAGTGTGTGTCCCCCTCCCTCACTGTGTGTGTGTGTCACCCTCCCTCGCTGTGATTGTGCCCCCCTCCCTCACTGTGGGTGTGTGTGTCCCCCCTCCCACGCTGTGTGTGCCCCCCTCCCTCGCTGAGTGTGTGTGTGTGTGCGTGTGCGTGTCCCTCCCTCGCTGTGTGTGGGTCCCTCTCTCGCTATGTTTGCGTGTCCCTCTCCCTCATTGTGTGTGTGCCACTCCTCCCTCGCTGTCTGTGTGTGTGTCCCCATCCCTCGCTGAGTGCGTGTCCCCCATCCTCGCTGTGTGTGTGTGTGTAACCCTCCCTCGCTGTGTGTGTGTCCCTCGTCGCTCGCTGTGAATATGTGTGCCTGTCCCTCCCTCGATGTATGTGTGTGTGCCCCTTTCCCTCATTGTGTGTGTGCCACCCCTCCCTCGCTGTGTGTGTGTGTGTGTGTGTGTACCCTCCCAAACTGTGTGTGTGTCCCCTCCCTCGCTGTGTGTGTGTCCCCTCCCTCGCTGTGCGTGTGTGTCCCTCCCTCGCAGTGTGTGCGCGTGTCCACCTCGCTCACGGTGTGTGTGCCAACCCTCCCTCGCTGTGTGTGTGTGTGTCCCTCCCTCGCTGTGTGGGTGTCCCCCTCCCGCGTTGTGTGCGTGTCCCCTGCCCTCGCTGTGTGTGCGTGTCCCTCCCTCGCTATGTGTATGTGTCCCCTCCCTCGCTATGTGTATGTGTCCCCCTCCATCGCTGTGTGCGTGTCCCTCCCTATCTGTGTGAGTGTCCCCCTCCCACACTCTGTGTGTGTGTCCCTCCCTCGCTGTGTGTGCGTGTCCCTCCCGCACTGTATGTGTGTGCGTGTCCCCATTCCTCGCTGTGTGTGCGTGTCCCTCCCTCGCTGTGTGTGGGTGTCCCTCCCTCGCTGTGTGTGTGCGTGTCCCTCCCTCGCTGTATGTGTGTTTTTTCCCCCTCCCTCACTGTGTGTGTGCCACCCCTCCCTCGCTGTGTGTGTGAGTGTGTGTGTGTGTGTGTCCCTCCCTCGCTGTGTGCGTGACCCCTCCCTCGCTGTGTGTGTGCGTGTCCCTCCCTCGCTGTGTGTGTGTCCCCCTCCCTTGATGTGTGTGTGTGTACCCCTCCCTCGATGTGTGTGTGTGCCCCCTCCCTCGCTATATGTGTATCCCTCTCTCTCGCTCTGTGTGTGTCCCCGTCCCTCGCTGTGTGTGTGTGTCCCTCCCTCACTGTGAGAATGTGTGTCCCCCGCCGTCGTTGTGTTCGTGTGTTCCACCCTCACTGTGTGCTTGTTCCCCTCCCTCGCTGTGTGCGTGTCCCCCTCCCTCGCTGTGTGTGTGTCACCTCCTCCCATGCTGTGTGTGTGTGTGTGTGTGTGAATGTGTGTGTGTATGTGTCCCTCCCTCGCTGTGTGTGTGTCCCCCACCCTCGCTGTGTGCGTGTGTCACTCCCTCGCTGTGTGCATGTGTCCCTCCCTCGCTGGGTGCGTGTCCCCCTCCCTCGCTATGTGTGTGCCCCTCCCTCGCTGTGTGTGTGTCTCCCTCTCCCTTGCTGTGCGTGTGTCGCCCTCGCTCACTGTTTGTGTGTGTCCCCCTCCCTCGTTGTGTGAGTGACCCCCTCCCTCGCTGTGGGTGTGTGTGTCCCCCTCAATCGCTGTGTGTGTGTCCCCCTCCCTCGCTGTGTGCGTGTCCCCGTCCCTCGCTGTGTGTGTGTGTGTGTGTGTGTGTGTGACCCCTCCCTCGCTGTGTGTGCTTGTTCCTCCCTCGGTGTGTGTGTGTGACCCCTCCCTCGCTGTGTGTGTGTGTCCCTCCCTCGCTGTGTGTGTGTCCCCCTCCCTCGCTGTGTGCCTGTGTCCTTCCCTCACTGTGTGCGTGTGTCCCTCCCTCACTGTGTGTGTGTGACCCCTCCCTCGCTGTGTGTGCCTGTCACTCCCTCGCTGTGTGTGCACGTCCCTCCCTCGCTATTTGTGTGTGGGTTCCCCTCCCTCGCTGTGTGCGTGCGTCCCTCACTCGCTGTGTGCATGTGTCCCTCCCTCGCTGGGTGCGTGTCCCTCTCCCTCGCTGGGTGCGTGTCCCTTTCCCTCGCTGTGTGTGCGTGTCCCTCCCTCGCTCTGTGCGCGTCCCTGTCACTCGCTGTGTGTGTGTGTCCCTCCCTCGCTGTGTGTGTGTCTCCCCCTCCCTTGCTGTGTGTGTGTCGCCCTCGCTCACTGTTTGTGTGTGTTCCCCTCCATCGCTGTGTGAGTGCCCCCCCTCCCTAGCTGTGGGTGTGTGTGTGTCCCCTCCCTCGCTGTGTGCGTGTTTCCGTCCCTCGCTCTGTGTGTGTGAGTGTGTGTGTTTGTGTCCCTCTCTCGCTGTGTGTGCGTGTCCCCCATTCTCGCTGTGTGTGTGTACCCCTCCCTTGCTGTGTGTGTGCACTCCCTCACTCGCTGTGTGTGTGTCCACCCCTCCCTTGCTGTGTGCGTGTCCATCCCTCGCCGTGTGTGTGTGACCCCTCCCTTGCTGTGTGTGCTTGTCCCTCCCTCGCTGTTTGTGCGTGTCCCTCCCTCGCTATGTGTGTGTGTCCCCTTCCCTCGCTGTGTGTGCGTCCCCCACCCTCGCTGTGTGTGTGTGTCCCTCCCTCGCTCTGTGCGCGTCCCTCTCCCTCGCTGTGTGTGTGCGCGTCCCTGTCCCTCGCTGTGTGTGTGTGTCCCTCCCTCGCTGTGTGTGTGTCTCCCCCTCCCTTGCTGTGTGTGTCGCCCTCGCTCACTGTTTGTGTGTGTCCCCCTCCCTCGCTGTGTGAGTGCGGCCGCTCCCTCGCTGTAAGTGTGTGTCCCCCCTCAATCGCTGTGTGTGTGTGTCCCCCTCCCTCGCTGTGTGCGTGTCCCCGTCCCTCGCTGTGTGTGTGTGTGTGTGTGTGTGTGTGTCCATCTCTCGCTGTGTGCGTGTCCCACATCCTCGCTGTGTGTGCGTGTCCCCCATCCTCGCTGTGTGTGTGTACCCCTCCCTCGCTCTGTGTGTCCCCCCTCCCTTGCTGTGTGCGTGTCGTTCCCTCGCTGTGTGTGTGCGTGTCCCCCTTCCTCGCTCTGTGTGTGTGTGTTCCCCTCCCTCGCTGTGTGTGCGTGTCCCTCCCTCGCTGTGTGTGTGACCCCTCCCTCGCTGTGTGTGCTTGTCCCTCCCTCGCTGTTTGTGCGTATCCCTCCCTCGCTATGTGTGTGTGTCCCCTTCCCTCGCTGTGTGTGTGTGTCCCCCTCCTTTGATGTGTGTGTGTGTACCCCTCCCTCGATGTGTGTGTGTGCCCCCTCCCTCGCTATTTGTGTATCCCTCTCTCTCGCTCTGTGTGTGTCCCCGTCCCTCGCTGTGTGTGTGTGTCCCTCCCTCACTGTGAGAATGTGTGTCCCCCGCCGTCGTTGTGTTCGTGTGTTCCACCCTCACTGTGTGCTTGTTCCCCTCCCTCGCTGTGTGCGTGTCCCCCTCCCTCGCTGTGTGTGTGTCACCTCCTCCCATGCTGTGTGTGTGTGTGTGTGTGTGTGTGAATGTGTGTGTGTATGTGTCCCTCCCTCGCTGTGTGTGTGTCCCCCACCCTCGCTGTGTGCGTGTGTCACTCCCTCGCTGTGTGCATGTGTCCCTCCCTCGCTGGGTGCGTGTCCCCTCCCTCGCTATGTGTGTGCCCCTCCCTCGCTGTGTGTGTGTCTCCCTCTCCCTTGCTGTGCGTGTGTCGCCCTCGCTCACTGTTTGTGTGTGTCCCCCTCCCTCGCTGTGTGAGTGCGGCCGCTCCCTCGCTGTAAGTGTGTGTCCCCCCTCAATCGCTGTGTGTGTGTGTCCCCCTCCCTCGCTGTGTGCGTGTCCCCGTCCCTCGCTGTGTGTGCGTGTCCCTCCCTCGCTGTGTGTGTGTCCCCCTCCCTCGCTGTGTGCCTGTGTCCTTCCCTCACTGTGTGCGTGTGAGTGACCCCTCCCTCGCTGTGGGTGTGTGTGTCCCCCCTCAATCGCTGTGTGTGTGTCCCCCTCCCTCGCTGTGTGCGTGTCCCCGTCCCTCGCTGTGTGTGTGTGTGTGTGTGTGTGTGTGTGTGTGACCCCTCCCTCGCTGTGTGTGCTTGTTCCTCCCTCGGTGTGTGTGTGTGACCCCTCCCTCGCTGTGTGTGTGTGTCCCTCCCTCGCTGTGTGTGTGTCCCCCTCCCTCGCTGTGTGCCTGTGTCCTTCCCTCACTGTGTGCGTGTGTCCCTCCCTCACTGTGTGTGTGCTTGTCCCTCCCTCGCTGTGTGTGCCTGTCACTCCCTCGCTGTGTGTGCACGTCCCTCCCTCGCTATATGTGTGTGGGTTCCCCTCCCTCGCTGTGTGCGTGCGTCCCTCACTCGCTGTGTGCATGTGTCCCTCCCTCGCTGGGTGCGTGTCCCTCTCCCTCGCTGGGTGCGTGTCCCTTTCCCTCGCTGTGTGTGCGTGTCCCTCCCTCGCTCTGTGCGCGTCCCTGTCACTCGCTGTGTGTGTGTGTCCCTCCCTCGCTGTGTGTGTGTCTCCCCCTCCCTTGCTGTGTGTGTGTCGCCCTCGCTCACTGTTTGTGTGTGTTCCCCTCCATCGCTGTGTGAGTGCCCCCCCTCCCTAGCTGTGGGTGTGTGTGTGTCCCCTCCCTCGCTGTGTGCGTGTTTCCGTCCCTCGCTCTGTGTGTGTGTGTGTGTGTGTGTGAGTGTGTGTGTTTGTGTCCCTCTCTCGCTGTGTGTGCTTGTCCCCCATTCTCGCTGTGTGTGTGTACCCCTCCCTTGCTGTGTGTGTGCACTCCCTCACTCGCTGTGTGTGTGTCCACCCCTCCCTTGCTGTGTGCGTGTCCATCCCTCGCCGTGTGTGTGTGACCCCTCCCTTGCTGTGTGTGCTTGTCCCTCCCTCGCTGTTTGTGCGTGTCCCTCCCTCGCTATGTGTGTGTGTCCCCTTCCCTCGCTGTGTGTGCGTCCCCCACCCTCGCTGTGTGTGTGTGTCCCTCCCTCGCTCTGTGCGCGTCCCTCTCCCTCGCTGTGTGTGTGCGCGTCCCTGTCCCTCGCTGTGTGTGTGTGTCCCTCCCTCGCTGTGTGTGTGTCTCCCCCTCCCTTGCTGTGTGTGTCGCCCTCGCTCACTGTTTGTGTGTGTCCCCCTCCCTCGCTGTGTGAGTGCGGCCGCTCCCTCGCTGTAAGTGTGTGTCCCCCCTCAATCGCTGTGTGTGTGTGTCCCCCTCCCTCGCTGTGTGCGTGTCCCCGTCCCTCGCTGTGTGTGTGTGTGTGTGTGTGTGTGTGTCCATCTCTCGCTGTGTGCGTGTCCCACATCCTCGCTGTGTGTGCGTGTCCCCCATCCTCGCTGTGTGTGTGTACCCCTCCCTCGCTCTGTGTGTCCCCCCTCCCTTGCTGTGTGCGTGTCGTTCCCTCGCTGTGTGTGTGCGTGTCCCCCTTCCTCGCTCTGTGTGTGTGTGTTCCCCTCCCTCGCTGTGTGTGCGTGTCCCTCCCTCGCTGTGTGTGTGACCCCTCCCTCGCTGTGTGTGCTTGTCCCTCCCTCGCTGTTTGTGCGTATCCCTCCCTCGCTATGTGTGTGTGTCCCCTTCCCTCGCTGTGTGTGTGTGTCCCCCTCCTTTGATGTGTGTGTGTGTACCCCTCCCTCGATGTGTGTGTGTGCCCCCTCCCTCGCTATTTGTGTATCCCTCTCTCTCGCTCTGTGTGTGTCCCCGTCCCTCGCTGTGTGTGTGTGTCCCTCCCTCACTGTGAGAATGTGTGTCCCCCGCCGTCGTTGTGTTCGTGTGTTCCACCCTCACTGTGTGCTTGTTCCCCTCCCTCGCTGTGTGCGTGTCCCCCTCCCTCGCTGTGTGTGTGTCACCTCCTCCCATGCTGTGTGTGTGTGTGTGTGTGTGTGTGAATGTGTGTGTGTATGTGTCCCTCCCTCGCTGTGTGTGTGTCCCCCACCCTCGCTGTGTGCGTGTGTCACTCCCTCGCTGTGTGCATGTGTCCCTCCCTCGCTGGGTGCGTGTCCCCCTCCCTCGCTATGTGTGTGCCCCTCCCTCGCTGTGTGTGTGTCTCCCTCTCCCTTGCTGTGCTTGTGTCGCCCTCTGTCACTGTTTGTGTGTGTCCCCCTCCCTCGCTGTGTGAGTGCGGCCGCTCCCTCGCTGTAAGTGTGTGTCCCCCCTCAATCGCTGTGTGTGTGTGTCCCCCTCCCTCGCTGTGTGCGTGTCCCCGTCCCTCGCTGTGTGTGCGTGTCCCTCCCTCGCTGTGTGTGTGTCCCCCTCCCTCGCTGTGTGCCTGTGTCCTTCCCTCACTGTGTGCGTGTGAGTGACCCCCTCCCTCGCTGTGGGTGTGTGTGTCCCCCCTCAATCGCTGTGTGTGTGTCCCCCTCCCTCGCTGTGTGCGTGTCCCCGTCCCTCGCTGTGTGTGTGTGTGTGTGTGTGTGTGTGTGTGTGACCCCTCCCTCGCTGTGTGTGCTTGTTCCTCCCTCGGTGTGTGTGTGTGACCCCTCCCTCGCTGTGTGTGTGTGTCCCTCCCTCGCTGTGTGTGTGTCCCCCTCCCTCGCTGTGTGCCTGTGTCCTTCCCTCACTGTGTGCGTGTGTCCCTCCCTCACTGTGTGTGTGCTTGTCCCTCCCTCGCTGTGTGTGCCTGTCACTCCCTCGCTGTGTGTGCACGTCCCTCCCTCGCTATATGTGTGTGGGTTCCCCTCCCTCGCTGTGTGCGTGCGTCCCTCACTCGCTGTGTGCATGTGTCCCTCCCTCGCTGGGTGCGTGTCCCTCTCCCTCGCTGGGTGCGTGTCCCTTTCCCTCGCTGTGTGTGCGTGTCCCTCCCTCGCTCTGTGCGCGTCCCTGTCACTCGCTGTGTGTGTGTGTCCCTCCCTCGCTGTGTGTGTGTCTCCCCCTCCCTTGCTGTGTGTGTGTCGCCCTCGCTCACTGTTTGTGTGTGTTCCCCTCCATCGCTGTGTGAGTGCCCCCCCTCCCTAGCTGTGGGTGTGTGTGTGTCCCCTCCCTCGCTGTGTGCGTGTTTCCGTCCCTCGCTCTGTGTGTGTGTGTGTGTGTGTGTGTGAGTGTGTGTGTTTGTGTCCCTCTCTCGCTGTGTGTGCTTGTCCCCCATTCTCGCTGTGTGTGTGTACCCCTCCCTTGCTGTGTGTGTGCACTCCCTCACTCGCTGTGTGTGTGTCCACCCCTCCCTTGCTGTGTGCGTGTCCATCCCTCGCCGTGTGTGTGTGACCCCTCCCTTGCTGTGTGTGCTTGTCCCTCCCTCGCTGTTTGTGCGTGTCCCTCCCTCGCTATGTGTGTGTGTCCCCTTCCCTCGCTGTGTGTGCGTCCCCCACCCTCGCTGTGTGTGTGTGTCCCTCCCTCGCTCTGTGCGCGTCCCTCTCCCTCGCTGTGTGTGTGCGCGTCCCTGTCCCTCGCTGTGTGTGTGTGTCCCTCCCTCGCTGTGTGTGTGTCTCCCCCTCCCTTGCTGTGTGTGTCGCCCTCGCTCACTGTTTGTGTGTGTCCCCCTCCCTCGCTGTGTGAGTGCGGCCGCTCCCTCGCTGTAAGTGTGTGTCCCCCCTCAATCGCTGTGTGTGTGTGTCCCCCTCCCTCGCTGTGTGCGTGTCCCCGTCCCTCGCTGTGTGTGTGTGTGTGTGTGTGTGTGTGTCCATCTCTCGCTGTGTGCGTGTCCCACATCCTCGCTGTGTGTGCGTGTCCCCCATCCTCGCTGTGTGTGTGTACCCCTCCCTCGCTCTGTGTGTCCCCCCTCCCTTGCTGTGTGCGTGTCGTTCCCTCGCTGTGTGTGTGCGTGTCCCCCTTCCTCGCTCTGTGTG
Organism: Hemiscyllium ocellatum; assembly: GCF_020745735.1. Taxonomy (NCBI): domain Eukaryota; kingdom Metazoa; phylum Chordata; class Chondrichthyes; order Orectolobiformes; family Hemiscylliidae; genus Hemiscyllium; species Hemiscyllium ocellatum. Next base: position 19,934 of record NW_026867769.1, read on the forward strand.
TGTGTGTTCCCCTCCCTCGCTGTGTGTGCGTGTCCCTCCCTCGCTGTGTGTGTGACCCCTCCCTCGCTGTGTGTGCTTGTCCCTCCCTCGCTGTTTGTGCGTATCCCTCCCTCGCTATGTGTGTGTGTCCCCTTCCCTCGCTGTGTGTGTGTGTCCCCCTCCCTCACTGCGTGTGCGTGTCCCTCCCTCGCTGTGTGTGTGTGAGTGTCCCTCCCTCGCTGTGTGTTTGTCTCCCCATCCCTTGCTGTGTGTGTGTCCCCCTCCCTCGCTGTGTGTGTGCCCCCCCTCCCTCGCTTTGGGTGTGTGTCCCCCCCTCGCTGTGTGTGTGCCCCCTCCCTCGCAGTTTGTGCGTGCCCCTCCCTCGCTGTGTGTGTGTGTGTCCCTCCCTCGCTGTGTGTGCGTGTCCCTCCCTCGCTGTGTGTGTGTGTCCCCTCCCTCGCTGTGTGTGTGTGTGTCCCCTCCCTCGCTGTGTGTGCGTGTCCCTCCCTCGCTGTGTGTGCATGTCCCTCCCTCGCTGTGTGTGTGTGTCCCCCTCCCTCACTGTGTGTGTGTCCCCCACCCTCGCTGTGTGTGTGCCCCCCTCCCTCGCTGTGTGTGTTTGTGCCCCCCTCCCTCGCTGTGTGTGAGTGTGTGTGTGTGTCCCCTCACTCGCTGTGTGTGTGTGTCCCCCTCACTCGCTGTGTGTTTGTCCCTCCCTCGCTGTGTGTATGTGTCCCCCTCCATCGCTGTGTGCGTGTCCCTCCCTATCTGTGTGAGTGTCCCCCTCCCACACTGTGTGTGTGTGTCCCTCCCTCGCTGTGTGTGCGTGTCCCTCCCGCACTGTATGTGTGTGCGTGTCCCCATTCCTCGCTGTGTGTGCGTGTCCCTCCCTCGCTGTGTGTGGGTGTCCCTCCCTCGCTGTGTGTGAGCGTGTCCCTCCCTCGCTGTATGTGTGTTTTTTCCCCCTCCCTCACTGTGTGTGTGCCACCCCTCCCTCGCTGTGTGTGTGAGTGTGTGTGTGTGTGTGTGTGTGTGTCCCTCCCTCGCTGTGTGCGTGACCCCTCCCTCGCTGTGTGTGTGCGTGTCCCTCCCTCGCTGTGTGTGTGTCCCCCTCCCTAGATGTGTGTGTGTGTACCCCTCCCTCGATGTGTGTGTGTGCCCCCTCCCTCGCTATTTGTGTATCCCTCTCTCTCGCTCTGTGTGTGTCCCCTCACTCGCTGTGTGTGTGTGTCCCCCTCACTCGCTGTGTGTTTGTCCCTCCCTCGCTGTGTGTGTGCATGCCCCCTCCCTCGCTGTGTGTGCGTGTCCCTACCTCACTGTGTGCCTGTCCCCCTCCCTCGCTGTGTGTGTGCGTGTCCCCCATCATCGCTGTGTGTATGTGTACCCCTCCCTCGCTGTGTGTGTGCCGCCTCCCTCGCAGTTTGTGCGTGTCCCTCCCTCGCTGTGTGTGTGTGTGTCCCTCCCTCGCTGTGTGTGCGTGTCCCTCCCTCGCTGTGTGTGTGTGTCCCCTCCCTCGCTGTGTGTGTGTGTGTCCCCTCCCTCGCTGTGTGTGCGTGTCCCTCCCTCGCTGTGTGTGCATGTCCCTCCCTCGCTGTGTGTGTGTCCCTCCCTCACTGTGTGTGTGTCCCCCTCCCTCGCTTTGTGTGTGCCCCCCTCCCTCGCTGTGTGTGTTTGTGCCCCCCTCCCTCGCTGTGTGTGAGTGTGTGTGTGTGGGTCCCCTCACTCGCTGTGTGTGTGTGTCCCTCCCTCGCTGTGTGTGCATGTCCCTCCCTCGCTGTGTGTGTGTGTCCCCCTCCCTCACTGTGTGTGTGTCCTCCTCCCTCGCTGTGTGTGTTTGTGCCCCCCTCCCTCGCTGTGTGTGTGTGAGTGTGTGTGTTTGTCCCTCCCTCGCTGTGTGTGCATGCCCCCTCCCTCGCTGTGTGTGCGTGTCCCTACCTCACTGTGTGCCTGTCCCCCTCCCTCGCTGTGTGTGTGCGTGTCCCCCATCCTCGCTGTGTGTGTGTGTGTACCCTCCCTCGCTGTGTGTGTGTGTCCCTCCCTCGCTGTGTGTGTGTCCCCCTCCCTCGCTGTGTGCGTGTCCCTCCCTCGCTGTGTATGTGTGTGTCGCCCTCCCTCACTGTGTGTGTGCGTGCCGCCCTCCCTCGCTGTGTGTGTGTGTGACCCCCACCCTCGCTGTGTGTGTGCGTGTCACCCTCCCTCGCTGTGTGTGTGCCCCCCTCCCTCGCTGTGTTTGTGTGTGTGTGTGCCCCCCTCCCTCGCTGTGTGTGTGTGTCCCTCCCTCGCTGTGTGTTTGTGTGTCGCCCTACCTCACTGTGTGTGTGCGTGCCGCCCTCCCTCGCTGTGTGTGTGTGTGCGTGTCCCTCCCTCACTGTGTGTGCCCCTCCATCATTGTGTGTGTGTGTCCCTCCCTCGCTGTGTGTTTGTTCGTGTCATTCCCTCACTGTGTGTTTGTGTGTGTGTCCCTCCCTCGCTGTGTGTGTGCGTGCCGCCCTCCCTCGCTGTGTGTGTGCGTGACCCCCACCCTCGCTGTGTGTGTGCGTGTCACCCTCCCTCGCTGTGTGTGTGCCCCCCTCCCTCGCTGTGTGTGTGTGTGTGTGCCCCCCTCCCTCGCTGTGTGTGTGTGTCCCTCCCTCGCTGTGTGTTTGTGTGTCGCCCTCCCTCACTGTGTGTGTGCGTGCCACCCTCCCTCGCTGTGTGTGTGCCCCCCTCCCTCGCTGTGTGTGTGTGTGTGCGTGTCCCTCCCTCACTGTGTGTGCCCCTCCCTCATTGTGTGTGTGTGTCCCTCCCTCGCTGTGTGTTTGTGCGTGTCATTCCCTCACTCTGTGTGTGTGTGTGTGTGTGTGTGTGTGTGTCCCTCCCTCGCTGTGTGTGCGTGTCCCTCCCGCACTGTATGTGTGTGCGTGTCCCCATTCCTCGCTGTGTGTGCGTGTTCCTCCCTCGCTGTGTGTGGGTGTCCCTCCCTCGCTGTGTGTGTGCGTGTCCCTCCCTCGCTGTATGTGTGTTTTTCCCCCTCCCTCACTGTGTGTGTGCCACCCCTCCCTCGCTGTGTGTGTGAGTGTGTGTGTGTGTGTGTTTGTGTGTGTGTGTCCCTCCCTCGCTGTGTGCGTGACCCCTCCCTCGCTGTGTGTGTGCGTGTCCCTCCCTCGCTGGGTGCCTGTCCCCCTCCCTCGCTGTGTGTGTGCGTGTCCCCATCCTCGCTGTGTGTGATTGTGTGTACCCTCCCTCACTGTGTGTGTGTGCCCCTCCCTCGCTGTGTGTGTGTCCCTCCCTCACTGTGTGTGTGTCCCCCTCCCTCGCTGTGTGTGTGCCCCCCTCCCTCGCTGTGTGTGTTTGTGCCCCCCTCCCTCGCTGTGTGTGAGTGTGTGTGTGTGTCCCCTCACTCGCTGTGTGTGTGTGTCCCCCTCACTCGCTGTGTGTTTGTCCCTCCCTCGCTGTGTGTGTGCATGTCCCCTCCCTCGCTATGTGTATGTGTCCCCCTCCATCGCTGTGTGCGTGTCCCTCCCTATCTGTGTGAGTGTCCCCCTCCCACACTGTGTGTGTGTGTCCCTCCCTCGCTGTGTGTGCGTGTCCCTCCCGCACTGTATGTGTGTGCGTGTCCCCATTCCTCGCTGTGTGTGCGTGTCCCTCCCTCGCTGTGTGTGTGCGTGTCCCTCCCTCGCTGTATGTGTGTTTTTCCCCCTCCCTCACTGAGTGTGTGCCACCCCTCCCTCGCTGTGTGTGTGAGTGTGTGTGTGTGTGTGTGTGTGTGTCCCTCCCTCGCTGTGTGCGTGACCCCTCCCTCGCTGTGTGTGTGCGTGTCCCTCCCTCGCTGTGTGTGTGTCCCCCTCCCTAGATGTGTGTGTGTGTACCCCTCCCTCGATGTGTGTGTGTGCCCCCTCCCTCGCTATTTGTGTATCCCTCTCTCTCGCTCTGTGTGTGTCCCCTCACTCGCTGTGTGTGTGTGTCCCCCTCACTCGCTGTGTGTTTGTCCCTCCCTCGCTGTGTGTGTGCATGCCCCCTCCCTCGCTGTGTGTGCGTGTTCCTACCTCACTGTGTGCCTGTCCCCCTCCCTCGCTGTGTGTGTGCGTGTCCCCCATCATCGCTGTGTGTATGTGTACCCCTCCCTCGCTGTGTGTGTGCCGCCTCCCTCGCAGTTTGTGCGTGTCCCTCCCTCGCTGTGTGTGTGTGTGTCCCTCCCTCGCTGTGTGTGCGTGTCCCTCCCTCGCTGTGTGTGTGTGTCCCCTCCCTCGCTGTGTGTGTGTGTGTCCCCTCCCTCGCTGTGTGTGCGTGTCCCTCCCTCGCTGTGTGTGCATGTCCCTCCCTCGCTGTGTGTGTGTCCCTCCCTCACTGTGTGTGTGTCCCCCTCCCTCGCTGTGTGTGTGCCCCCCTCCCTCGCTGTGTGTGTTTGTGCCCCCCTCCCTCGCTGTGTGTGTGTGTGTGTGTGGGTCCCCTCACTCGCTGTGTGTGTGTGTCCCTCCCTCGCTGTGTGTGCATGTCCCTCCCTCGCTGTGTGTGTGTGTCCCCCTCCCTCACTGTGTGTGTGTCCCCCTCCCTCGCTGTGTGTGTTTGTGCCCCCCTCCCTCGCTGTGTGTGTGTGAGTGTGTGTGTTTGTCCCTCCCTCGCTGTGTGTGTGCATGCCCCCTCCCTCGCTGTGTGTGCGTGTCCCTACCTCACTGTGTGCCTGGCCCCCTCCCTCGCTGTGTGTGTGCGTGTCCCCCATCCTCGCTGTTTGTGTGTGTGTGTACCCTCCCTCGCTGTGTGTGTGTGTCCCTCCCTCGCTGTGTGTGTGTCCCCCTCCCTCGCTGTGTGCGTGTCCCTCCCTCGCTGTGTATGTGTGTGTCGCCCTCCCTCACTGTGTGTGTGCGTGCCGCCCTCCCTCGCTGTGTGTGTGTGTGACCCCCACCCTCGCTGTGTGTGCGTGTCACCCTCCCTCGCTGTGTGTGTGCCCCCCTCCCTCGCTGTGTTTGTGTGTGTGTGTGCCCCCTCCCTCGCTGTGTGTGTGTGTCCCTCCCTCGCTGTGTGTTTGTGTGTCGCCCTACCTCACTGTGTGTGTGCGTGCCGCCCTCCCTCGCTGTGTGTGTGTGTGCGTGTCCCTCCCTCACTGTGTGTGCCCCTCCATCATTGTGTGTGTGTGTCCCTCCCTCGCTGTGTGTTTGTTCGTGTCATTCCCTCACTGTGTGTGTGTGTGTGTGTCCCTCCCTCGCTGTGTGTGTGCGTGCCGCCCTCCCTCGCTGTGTGTGTGCGTGACCCCCACCCTCGCTGTGTGTGTGCGTGTCACCCTCCCTCGCTGTGTGTGTGCCCCCCTCCCTCGCTGTGTGTGTGTGTGTGTGCCCCCCTCCCTCGCTGTGTGTGTGTGTCCCTCCCTCGCTGTGTGTTTGTGTGTCGCCCTCCCTCACTGTGTGTGTGCGTGCCACCCTCCCTCGCTGTGTGTGTGCCCCCCTCCCTCGCTGTGTGTGTGTGTGTGCGTGTCCCTCCCTCGCTGTGTGTGCCCCTCCCTCATTGTGTGTGTGTGTCCCTCCCTCGCTGTGTGTTTGTGCGTGTCATTCCCTCACTGTGTGTGTGTGTGTGTGTGTGTGTGTGTGTCCCTCCCTCGCTGTGTGTGTGCGTGTCCCCCTCACTCACTGTGTGTGTGCGTGTCCCTCCCTCACTGGGTGCCTGTCCCCCTCCCTCGCTGTGTGTGTGCGTGTCCCAATCCTCGCTGTGTGTGTGTGTGTGTGTACCCTCCCTCGCTGTGTGTGTGCGCCCCTCCCTCGCTGTGTGTGTGTGAGTGTGTGTGTTTGTCCCTCCCTCGCTGTGTGTGTGCATGCCCCCTCCCTCGCTGTGTGTGCGTGTCCCTACCTCACTGTGTGCCTGTCCCCCTCCCTCGCTGTGTGTGTGCGTGTCCCCCATCCACGCTGTGTGTGTGTGTGTACCCTCCCTCGCTGTGTGTGTGTGTCCCTCCCTCGCTGTGTGTGTGTCCCCCTCCCTCGCTGTGTGCGTGTCCCTCCCTCGCTGTGTGTGTGTCGCCCTCCCTCACTGTGTGTGTGCGTGCCGCCCTCCCTCGCTGTGTGTGTGCGTGACCCCCACCCTCGCTGTGTGTGTGCGTGTCACCCTCCCTCGCTGTGTGTGTGCCCCCCTCCCTCGCTGTGTGTGTGTCCCTCCCTCGCTGTGTGTTTGTGTGTCGCCCTACCTCACTGTGTGTGTGCGTGCCGCCCTCCCTCGCTGTGTGTGTGCGTGCCGCCCTCCCTCGCTGTGTGTGTGCGTGACCCCCTCCCTCGCTGTGTGTGTGCCCCCCTCCCTCGCTGTGTGTGTGTGTGTGTGTGCCCCCCTCCCTCGATGTGTGTGTGTGTCCCTCCCTCGCTGTGTGTTTGTGTGTCGCCCTCCCTCACTGTGTGTGTGCGTGCCACCCTCCCTCGCTGTGTGTGTGCCCCCCTCCCTCGCTGTGTGTGTGTGTGTGCGTGTCCCTCCCTCACTGTGTGTGCCCCTCCCTCATTGTGTGTGTGTGTCCCTCCCTCGCTGTGTGTTTGTGCCTGTCATTCCCTCACTGTGTGTGTGTGTGTGTGTGTCCCTCCCTCGCTGTGTGTGTGCGTGTCCCCCTCACTCACTGTGTGTGTGCGTGTCCCTCCCTCACTGTGTGTGTGTGTGTGTGTGTGTGCCCCTCCCTCACTGTGTGTGTGTGTGTGTGTGTGCCCTTCCCTCACTGTGTGTGTCCCTCCCTCGCTTTGTGTTTGTGCGTGTCATTCCCTCACTGGGTGTGTGTGTGTGTGTTTGTGTGTGCCCCTCCCTCGCTGTGTGTGCGTGTGTACGTCCCTCGCTGTGTGTGCGTGTCCCTCCCTCACTGTATATGTGTGTGTGTCCCTCCCTCGCTCTGTGTGTGTTTCCCCCTCCCTCGCTGTGTGTGTGTCCCCCACCCTCGATGAGAGTGTTTGTCCCATCCCTCGCTGTGTGTGTGTCTCCCCCTCCCTCGCTGTGTGTGTGTGAGTGTGTGTCCATCCCTCGCTGTGTGTGTGTGTGTGTGTCCATACCTCGCTGTGTGTGTGTCCCCTGCCTCGCTCTGTGTGTGTGTGTCCTCCCTCGCTGTGTGTGCTTGTCCCCTCCCTTGCTGTGTGTGTGCGTGTCCCCCTCCCTCGCTATGTATGTGTGTCCCCCTCTCTCACTGTGTGTGTGTGTCCCTCCCTCACTGTGTGTGTGCATGTCCCCCTCCCTCGCTGTGTGTGGGTGTCCCTCCCCCGCTGTGTGTGTGCGTGTCCCCCTACCTCCCTATGTATGTGTGTGTGTGTCCTCCCTCGCTGTGTGTGCTTGTCCCCCTCCCTCGCTGTGAGTGTGCGTGTCCCCCTCCCTCGCTATGTATGTGTGTCCCTCCCTCGCTGTGTGCGTGTCCCCCTCTCTCACTGTGTGCGTGTCCCCCTCCCTCGCTGTGTGTGGGTGTCCCTACCTCGCTGTGTGTGTGCGTGTCCCCTTCCCTCGCTGTGTGTGTGCGTGTGCCCCTCCCTCGCTGTGAGTGTGCCCCCTCCCTCGCTGTGTGTGTCCCCCTCCCTCGCTGTGTGCGCGACTCCCTCCCTCGCTGTGTGTGTGCGTGTCCCCTTCCCTCGCTGTGTGTGTGCGTGTGCCCCTCCCTCGCTGTGAGTGTGCCCCCCTCCCTCGCTGTGTGTGTCCCCCTACCTCGCTGTGTGCGCGACTCCCTCCCTCGCTGTGTGTGTGCGTGTCGCTCCCTCGCTGTATGTGTGTTCGTCCCCCTCCCTCACTGTTTGTGTGCCACCCCTCCCTCGCTGTGTGCGCATCTCCCTCCCTCGCTGTGTGTGTGCGTGTCCCTCCCTCGCTGTGTAAATGTGTTTCCCTCCCTCGATGTGTGCGTGTGTCCCCTCCCTCGCTATGTGTGTGTGTGTCCCCTTCCCTCGCTGTGTGCCTGACCCCTCCCTCGCCGTGTGTGTGTGTCCCCTCGCTGAGTGTGGCGTGTCCCTCACTGTGTGTATGTGTACCCCTGCCTCGCTGTGTGCTGTGTCCCTCCCTCACTGTGTGCGTGTCCCCCTCCATCGCTGTGTGCATGTCCCCCTCCCTCGGTGTGTGGGTATCCACTCCTCCCATGCTGCGTGTGTGTGTTTGTGTGTGTGTGTGTGTCCATCCCTCGCTGTATGTGTGTGGGTCCCCCTCCCTCACTGTGTGTGTGCGCCACCCCTCCCTCGCCGTGTGTGTGTGTGTGTCTCTCCCTCGCTGTGTGTGACCCCTCCCTCGATGTGTGCGTGTCCCCGCCCTCCCTGTGTGTGTGCATGTCCCTCCCTCGATATGTGTGTGTGTGTGTCCCTCCCTCAATGTGTGTGTGTGTCCCTTCCCTCAATGTGTGCGTGTGTCCCTCCCTCACTGTGTGCGTGTCCACATTCCTCGCTGTGTGTGCGTGTCCCTCCCTCACTGTGTGTGCGCGTGTTCCACTCCGACGCTGTGTGTGTGTGTGTCCCTCCCTCGCTGTGTGTGTGCGTGTCCCCCTCCCTCGCTGTGAGTGTGCACCCCTCCCTCGCTGTGAGTGTGCCCGCCCCGCTGTGTGTGTCTCCCCCTCCCTCGCTCTGTGTGTGCGTGTCCCTCCCTCGCTGTATGTGTGTGTGTGTCCCCCTCCCTCACTGTGTGTGTGCCACCCCTCCCTCGCTGTGTGTGTGTGTTTGTCCCTCCCTCGCTGTGTGTGTCCCGCTCCCTCACTGTGCGTGACCCCTCCCTCGCTGTGTGAGCGTGTCCCTCCCTCGCTGTGTGTGTGTCCCCCTCCCTCGCTGGGTGTGTGCCCCCCTCCCTCGCTGTGTGTGCGTGTCCCTCCCTCGCTGTGTGTGTGCGCATCCCCTTCCCTCGCTGTGTGTGTGTGTCCCTCCCTCGCTGTTTGTGTCTCCCCCTCACTTGCTGTGTGTGTGTCCCCCTCCCTCACCGTGTGTGTGTTTCCCCTTCCCTCGCTGTGTGTGTTCCCCCCTCCCTCGCTGTGGGTGTATATGTGTCCCCTCACTCGCTGTGTGTGTGTCCCCCTCCCTCGCTGTGTGTTTGTGTGCCCCTCCCTCGCTGTGTGTGTGTCCCCCTCCCTCGCTGTGTGCGTGTGTCCCTCCCTCACTGTGTGCGTGTCCACATTCCTCGCTGTGTGTGTGTCCCTCCCACGCTGTGTGTATGCGTGTCCCCCTCCCTCGTGTGTGTCCACCTCCCTCGCTGTGTGTGTGTCCCTCCCTCACTGTGTGTGTTTGTCCCTCCCTCGCTGTGTGCATGTCCCCCTCCCTCGGTGTGTGGGTATCCACTCCTCCCATGCTGTGTGTGTGTGTGTGTCCATCCCTCGCTGTATGTGTGTGTGTCCCCCTCCCTCACTGTGTGTGTGCGCCACCCCTCCCTCGCCGTGTGTGTGTGTGTCCCCCTCCCTTGCTGTGTGTGACCCCTCCCTCGATGTGTGCGTGTCCCCTCCCTCGCTGTGTGTGTGCATGTCCCTCCCTCGATATGTGTGAGTGTGTCCCCCTCCCTCAATGTGTGTGTGTGAGTCCCCTCCCTCGCTATGTATGTGTGTCCCCCTCCCTCGCTGTGTGCGTGTGTCCCTCCCTCACTGTGTGCGTGTGCCCCTCCCTCACTGTGTGTGTGTCGCACTCCCTCGCTGTGTGTGTGTATGTCCCCATCCCTCGCTGAGTGCGTGACCCCTCCCTCGCTGTGTGTGCGCTTGTCCACCTCGCTCACGGTGTGTGTGCCAACTCTCCCTCGCTGTGTGTATGTGTCCCTCCCTCGCTGTGTGGGTGTCCCTCTCCCGCGTTGGGTGCGTGTCCCCTTCCCTCGCTGTGTGTGCTTGTCCCTCCCTCGCTATGTGTGTGTGTCCCCTCCCTCAATGTGTGTGTGTGAGTCCCCTCCCTCGCTATGTATGTGTGTCCCCCTCCCTCGCTGTGTGCGTGTGTCCCTCCCTCACTGTGTGCGTGTGCCCCTCCCTCACTGTGTGTGTGTCGCACTCCCTCGCTGTGTGTGTGTATGTCCCCATCCCTCGCTGAGTGCGTGACCCCTCCCTCGCTGTGTGTGCGCGTGTCCACCTCGCTCACGGTGTGTGTGCCAACTCTCCCTCGCTGTGTGTGTGTGTCCCTCCCTCGCTGTGTGGGTGTCCCTCTCCCGCGTTGGGTGCGTGTCCCCTTCCCTCGCTGTGTGTGCTTGTCCCTCCCTCGCTATGTGTGTGTGTCCCCTCCCTCGCTATGTGTGCGTGTCCCCTCCCTCGCTATGTGTGTGTGTCCCCTCCCTCGCTGTGTGCGTGCCCCCTCCATCGCTGTGTGCGTGTCCCCATCCCTCGCTGTGTGTGCGTGTCCCTCTCTCACTGTGTGTGTGTCCCTCCGTCGCTGTGAGTGTGCCCCCCCTCGCTCGCTGTGTGTGTCTCCCCCTCCCTCGCTGTGTGTGCATCTCCCTCCCTCACTGTGTGTGTGACCCCTCCCTCGCTGTGTGTGCGTGTATCTCCCTGGCTGTATATGTGTGTCCGCCCCCTCAATGTGTGTGTGTGTGTCCCCCTCCCTCGCTGCGTGCGTGACCCCTTCCTCGCTGTGTGTGTGCATGTACCTCCCCCGATGTGTGTGCGTGTCCCTCCCTCGCTGTGTGCGTGTCCCCCCTCCCTCGCTGTGGGTGTGTGTGTGTCCCTCCCTCGCTGTGAGTGTGCCCCCCTCCCTCACTGTGTGTGTGTGTGTGTGTGTGCGCGCGTGTGCGCGTGTCCCTCCCTCGCTTTGTGTGTGTATCCCTCTCTCGCTGTGTGTGCGTGTCCCTCATTGTGTGTGTGCCACCCCACCCTCGCTGCGTTTGTGTGTGTCCCCATCCCTCGCTGAGTGCGTGTGTCCCTCTCTCACTGTGTGTATGTGTCCCTCCCTCGCTGGGTGCGTGTCCCCCTCCCTCGCTGGGTGCGTGTCCCCCTCCCGCGCTGTGCGTGTCCCCCTCCCTCGCTGGGTGCGTGTCCCCCTCCCGCGCTGTGCGTGTCCCTCCCTCGCTGGGTGTGTGTTCCCCCTTCCCACGCTGTGTATGTGTCCCCCTCACTCGCTGTGGCTGTGTGTGTACCCCCTCCCTCGCTGAGTGTGTGTCTCTCCCTCCCTTGCTGTGTGTGTGTCCGCCTCCCTCACTGTGTGTGTCCCCCTCCCTCACTGTGTGTGTGTGTGTGTGTGTGTGTGTGTGTGTCCCTCCCTCGCTGTGTGTGTGTGTCCCTCTCTCGCTGTGTGTGCGTGTCCCTCTCCCTCATTGTGTGTGTGCCACCCCTCCCTCGCTGTGTGTGTGTGTGTGTGCCACCCCTCCCTCGCTGTGTGTGTGCGTGCATCTCCCTGGCTGTATATGTGTGTCCACCTCCCTCAATGTGTGTTTGTGTCCCCCTCCATCGGTGTGTGTGTGTTTCCCCCTCCCTTGCTGTGTTTGTGTCCCCCTCCCTCACTGTGTGTGCGTGTCCCCCTCCCTCGCTGTGTGCGTGTGTGTCCCCCTCCCTCGGTGTGTGTGTGTGTGTGCGTGTCCCTCCCGCATTGTATGTGTGTGCGCGTCCCCCTCCCTCGCTGTGTGTGTGCGTGTCCCCCTCCCTCGCTGTCTGTGTGTGTGTCCCTCCCTCGCTGTGTGTGTGCATGTCCCTCCCTCGCTGTGTGTGTGCGCATCCCCCTCCCTCGCTGTGTGTGTGTGTGTGTGTGTGTGTCCCTCCCTCGCTGTGTGTGTCTCCCCCTCCCTTGCTGTGTGTGTCCCCCTCCCTCACTGTGTGTGTGTTTCCCCCTCCCTCGCTGTGTGTGTTCCCCCCTCCCTCGCTGTGGGCGTATGTGTGTCCCCTCACTCGCTGTGTGTGTGTCCCCCTCCCTCGCTGTGTGTTTGTGTGTTCCCCCCTCCCTCGCTGTGTGTGTGTTTGTGTGTGTGTGTCCCCCTCTCTCACTGTGTGTGCGTGTCCCTCCCTCACTGTGTGTACGTGTCCCCCATCCTGGCTGTGTGTGTGTGTGTACCCCTCCCTCTCTGTGTGTGTGCCGCCCCTCCCTCGCTGTGTGTTTTCAATCCTCCCTCGCAGTGTGTGTGTGTCCCCTCCCTTGCTGTGTGCGTGTCCCTCCCTCGCTGTGTGTGTGTCTCCCTCCCTCGCTGTGTGTGCGCGTGTCCCCCTCCCTCACAGTGTGAATGTGTCCCCCTCCCTCGGTGTGTGTTTGTCTCCCCCTCCCTCGCTGTGTTTGTGTCCCCTCCCTCACTGTGTGTGCGTGTCCCCCTCCCTCGTTGTGTGTGTGCGTGTCCCCCTCCCTCGCTGTCTGTGTGTGTGTCCCTCCCTCGCTGTGTGTGTGCGCATGTCCCTCCATCGCTGCATGTGTGTCCACCTCCCTCGCTGTGTGCGTTTCCCTCCCACACTGTGTGTGTTTGTCCCTCCCTTGCTGTATGTGTGTGTGTCCCTCCCTCGCTGTGTTTGTGCGTGTCCCTCTCCCTCGCTGTGTGTGCGTGTCCCCCTCCCTCGCTGTGTGTGTGCGTGTCCCCCTCCCTCGCTGTGTGTGTGCGCATGTCCCACCCTCGCTGCGTGTGTCCACCTCCCTCGCTGTGTGCGTGTCCCTCCCTCACTGTGTGTGTTTGTCCCTCCCTCGCTTTATGTGTGTGTGTCCCGTCTCGCTGTGTGTGTGCGTGTCCCCCTCCCTCGCTGTGTGTGTGCGTGTCCCTTCCTCGCTGTGTGTGTGCGTTTCCGTCCCTCACTCTGTGTGTGTGTGTGTGCCCCTCCCTCATTGTGTGGGTGCGCCCCTCCCTCACTGTGTGTGTGTGTGCCCCTCCCTCATGGTGTGTGTGTGTGCCCCTCCCTCACTTTGTGTGTGTGTGTGTATGTGTGTGTGTGTGCCCCTCCCTCACTCTGTGTGTGTCCCTCTCTCGCTGTTTGTTTGTGAGTGTCATTCTCGCACTGGGTGTGTATGTGTGTGTTTGTGTGTGTGTGTGTGTGCCCCTCCCTCGCTGTGTGTGTCTCCCCCTCCCTTGCTGTGTGTGTCCCCCTCCCTCATTGTGTGTGTGTTTCCCCCTCCCTCGCTGTGTGTGTTCCCCCTCCCTCGCTGTGGGTGTATGTGTGTCCCCTCACTCGCTGTGTGTGTGTCCCCCTCCCTCGCTGTGTGTTTGTGTGTCCCTCCCTCGCTGTGTGTGTGTTTGTGTGTGTGTGTCCCCCTCTCTCACTGTGTGTGCGTGTCCCTCCCTCACTGTGTGTACGTGTCCCCCATCCTGGCTGTGTGTGTGTGTGTGTGTGTGTGTGTGTGTGTGTGTGTGTACACCTCCCTCTCTGTGTGTGTGCCGCCCCTCCCTCGCTGTGTGTTTTCAATCCTCCCTCGCAGTGTGTGTGTGTCCCCTCCCTTGCTGTGTGCGTGTCCCTCCCTCGCTGTGTGTGTGTCTCCCTCTCTCGCTGTGTGTTTGTCTCCCCCTCCCTTGCTGTGTTTGTGTCCCCTCCCTCACTGTGTGTGCGTGTCCCCCTCCCTCGCTGTGTGTGTGCGTGTCCCCCTCCCTCGCTGTCTGTGTGTGTGTCCCTCCCTCGCTGTGTGTGTGCGTGTCCCTCCCTCACTGTGTGTGTGTGTGTGTGTGTGTGCCCCTCCCTCACTGTGTGTGTGCGTGTCCCTTCCTCGCTGTGTGTGTGCGTTTCAGTCCCTCACTGTGTGTGTGTGTGTGTCCCTCCCTCATTGTGTGAGTGCGCCCCTCCCTCACTGTGTGTGTGTGTGCCCCTCCCTAATTGTGTGTGTGTGCACCTCCCTCACTTTGTGTGTGTGTGTGTATGTGTGTGTGTGCCCCTCCCTCACTCTGTGTGTGTCCCTCTCTCGCTGTTTGTTTGTTCGTGTCATTCCCGCACTGGGTGTGTATGCGTGTGCTTGTGTGTGTGTGTGTGTGTGTTTGTGTGTGTGTGTGTGTGTGTGTTTGCCCCTCCCTCATTGTGTGTGTGTATGTGTGTGTGCCCCTCCCTCATTGTGTGTGTTTGTGCCCCTCCCTCACTTTGTGTGTGTGTGTGTATGTGTGTGTGTGCCCCTGCCTCACTCTGTGTGTGTCCCTCTTTCGCTGTGTGTTTGTGCGTGTCATTCCCGCACTGGGTGTGTATGTATGTGTTTGTGTGTGTGTGTGTGTGCCCCTCCCTCGCTGTGTGTGTGCGTGTCGCCCTCCCTCGCTGTGTGTGCGCTTGAGCCCCACCCTCGCTGTGTGTGTGCGCATGTCCCTCCATCGCTGCATGTGTGTCCACCTCCCTCGCTGTGTGCGTGTCCCTCCCACACTGTGTGTGTTTGTCCCTCCCTTGCTGTATGTGTGTGTGTCCCTCCCTCGCTGTGTTTGTGCGTGTCCCTCTCCCTCGCTGTGTGTGCGTGTCCCCCTCCCTCGCTGTGTGTGCGCATGTCCCCCTCCCTCGCTGTGTGTGTGCGCATGTCCCACCCTCGCTGCGTGTGTCCACCTCCCTCGCTGTGTGCGTGTCCCTCCCTCACTGTGTGTGTTTGTCCCTCCCTCGCTGTATGTGTGTGTGTGTGTCCCGTATCGCTGTGTGTGTGCGTGTCCCCCTCCCTCGCTGTGTGTGTGTGCGTGTCCCTTCCTCGCTGTGTGTGTGCGTTTCCGTCCCTCACTCTGTGTGTGTGTGTGTGCCCCTCCCTCATTGTGTGGGTGCGCCCCTCCCTCACTGTGTGTGTGTGTGTGCCCCTCCCTCATTGTGTGTGTGTGTGCCCCTCCCTCACTTTGTGTGTGTGTGTGTATGTGTGTGCGTGCCCCTCCCTCACTCTGTGTGTGTTCTCTCTCGCTGTTTGTTTGTGAGTGTCATTCCCGCACTGGGTGTGTATGTGTGTGTTTGTGTGTGTGTGTGTGTGTGCCCCTCCCACGCTGTGTGTGTTCGTGTGTACCTCCCTCGCTGTGTGTGTGTGTTCCTCCCTCACTGTATGTGTGTGTACCACTCCCTCGCTGTGTGTGTGTCCCTCCCTCGCTGTGTGTCTGTGCGTGTCATTCCCGCACTGGGTGTGTGTGTGTGTGTGTGTGTGTGTGTGTGTGTGTGTGTGCCCCTCCCTCGCTGTGTGTGTGCGTGTGTACTTCCCTCGCTGTGTGTGTGTGTCCCTCCCTCACTGTATGTGTGTGTCCCTCCCACGCTCTGTGTGTGTGTGTGTCTCCTCCCTCGATCTGTGTGTGTGTGTCTCCTCCCTCGCTGTGTGTGTGTGTCCCCTCCCTCGCAATGTGTGTGTTTCCCCCTCCCGCGCTGTGTGTGTGCATGTCCCTCCCGCGTTGTGTGTGGGCGTGTCCCTCCCTCACTCTGTGTGTGTGTGTCCCTCCCTCGCTGTGTGTGCGTGTCCCCCTCCCTCGCTGTGTGTGTGTGTCTCCCCCTCCCGCGTTGTGTGTGCGTGTCCCCCTCCCTCGCTGTGTGTGTGTGTCCCTCCTTCGCTGTGTGTGCGTGTCCCCCCCTCGCTGTGTGTGTGTGTGTGCCCCCTCACTCGCTGTGTGTGTCCCCCTCCCTCGCTGTGTGTTTCCCCCTCCCTCGCTGTGTGTGTGTGTGTGTGCCCCCCCCACTGTGTGCGTGTCCCTTCCTCGCTGCGTGTGTGCATTTCCGTCCCTCACTGTGTGTGTGTGTGTGCCCCTCCCTCATTGTGTGTGTGCGCCCCTCCCTCACTCTGTGAGTGTGTGTGCCCCTCCCTCACTTTGTGTGTGTGTGTGTGTATGTGTGTGTGTGTGCCCCTCCCTCACTCTGTGTGTGTCCCTCTCTCGCTGTGTGTTTGTGCGTGTCATTCCCGCACTGGGTGTGTATGTATGTGTTTGTGTGTGTGTGTGTGCCCCTCCCCCGCTGTGTGTGTGCGTGTGTACCTCCCTCGCTGTGTGTGTGCACATCCCCCTCCCTCGCTGTGTGTGTGAGTGTGTCCCACCCTCGCTGTGTGTGTGTGTGTCCCTCACTGTGTGTGTGCGCCACCCCTCCCTCGCCGTGTGTGTGTGTCCCCCTCCCTCGCTGTGTGTGACCCCTCCCTCAATGTGTGTGTGTCCCCCTCCCTCGCTGTGTGCGTGTGTCCCTCCCTCACTGTGTGCGTGTCCACATTCCTCGCTGTGTGTGCGTGTCCCTCCCTCACTGTGTGTGTGCGTGTTCCCCTCCCTCGCTGTGTGTGTGCGTGTCCCCCTCCCTCGCTGTGAGTGTGCCCCCCCGCTGTGTGTGTCTCCCCCTCCCTCGCTGTGTGTGTGCGTGTTCCTCCCTCGCACTGTGTGTGCGTGTCCCTCCCTCACTGTATGTGTGTGTGTGTCCCGCTCCCTCACTGTGTGCGTGACCCCTCCCTCGCTGTGTGTGTGCGTGTCCCTCCCTCGCTGTGTGTGCGTGTCCCTCCCTCGCTGTGTGTGTGTGTCCCCCTCCCTCGCTGTGTGTGTGTGTCCCTTCCCTCGCTATGTGTGTGTCCCCCTCCCTCGCTGGGTGCGTGCCCACCTCCCTCGCTGTGTGTGCATGTCCCTCCCTCGCTGTGTGTGTGCGCATCCCCCTCGTCGCTGTGTGTGTGTGTGTCCCTCCCTCGCTGTGTGTGTCTCACCCTCCCTCGCTGTGTGTGTTCCCCCCTCCCTCGCTGTGGGTGTATGTGTGTCCACTCACTCGCTGTGTGTGTGTCCCCCTCCCTCGCTGTGTGTTTGTGTGTCCCTCCCTCGCTGTGTGTGTGTGTGTGTGTGTGTGTGTGTGTGTGTCCCTCTCTCACTGTGTGTGCTTGTCCCCCATCCTGGCTGTGCGTGTGTGTGTGTGTGTGTGTGTGTCCCCCTCTCTCACTGTGTGTGCGTGTCCCTCCCTCACTGTGCGTGCGTGTCCCCCATCCTCGCTGTGTGTGTGTGGGTGTGTTCCCCTCCCTCGCTCTGTGTGTGCCACCCCTCCCTCGCTGTGTGTTTGCAATCCTCCCTCGCAGTGTGTGTGTGTGTCCTCCCTTGCTGTGTGCGTGTCCCTCCCTCGCTGTGTGTGCGTGTCCCTCCCTCGCTGTGTGTGTGTGTGTCCCCCTCCCTTGCTGTTTTTGTGTCGCCCTCCCTCACTGTTTGTGCGTGACCCCTCCCTCGCTCTGCGTGTGTGTCCCACTCCCTCGGTGTGTGTGTGTGTGGGCGTGTCCCTCCCGCGCTGTATGTGTGTGCGTGTCCCCCTCCCTCGCTGTCTGTGTGTGTGTGTCCCTCCCTCGCTGTGTGTGCGTGTCCCTCCCTCACTGTGTGATTGTGTGTGTGTGTGTGTGCGCCCCTCTCTCACTGTGTGCGTGTCTCGCTGCGTGTGTGCATTTCAGTCCCTCACTGTGTGTGTGTGTGTGTATTTGTGCCCCTCCCTCATTGTGTGTGTGCGCCCCTCCCTCACTGTGTGAGTGTGTGTGCCCCTCCCTCACTTTGTGTGTGTGTGTGTATGTGTGTGTGTGTGCCCCTCCCTCACTCTGTGTGTGTCCCTCTCTCGCTGTGTGTTTGTACGTGTCATTCCCGCACTGGGTGTGTATGTATGTGTTTGTGTGTGTGTGTGTGCCCCTCCCTCGCTGTGTGTGTGCGTGTGTACCTCCCTCGCTGTGTGTGTGCGTGTCGCCCTCCCTCGCTGTGTGTGCGCGTGACCCCCACCCTCGTTGTGTGTGTGCGCATGTCCCTCCATCGCTGCGTGTGTGTCCACCTCCCACGCTGTGTACGTGTCCCTCCCTCGCTGTGTGTGTGTGCCCCTCCCTCACTTTGTGTGTGTGTGTGTATGTGTGTGTGTGCCCCTCCCTCACTCTGTGTGTGTCCCTCTCTCGCTGTTTGTTTGTGCGTGTCATTCCCGCACTGGGTGTGTATGTGTGTGCTTGTGTGTGTGTGTGTGTGTGTTTGCCCCTCCCTCATTGTGTGTGTGTGTGTGCCCCTCCCTCACTGTGTGAGTGTGTGTGCCCCTCCCTCACTTTGTGTGTGTGTGTGTGTATGTGTGTGTGTGTGCCCCTCCCTCGCTGTGTGTGTGCGTGTGTACCTCCCTCGCTGTGTGTGTGCGTGTCGCCCTCCCTCGCTGTGTGTGCGCTTGACCCCCACCCTCGCTGTGTGTGTGCGTGTCCCCCTCCCTCGCTGTGTGTGTGCGCATGTCCCACCCTCGCTGCGTGTGTCCACCTCCCTCGCTGTGTGCGTGTCCCTCCCTCACTGTGTGTGTTTGTCCCTCCCTCGCTGTATGTGTGTGTGTGTCCCGTCTCGCTGTGTGTGTGCGTGTCCCCCTCCCTCGCTGTGTGTGTGCGTGTCCCTTCCTCGCTGTGTGTGTGTGTGCCCCTCCCTCATTGTGTGTGTGCGCCCCTCCCTCACTGTGTGTGTGTGTACCCCTCCCTCATTGTGTGTGTGTGCCCCTCCCTCACTTTGTGTGTGTGTGTGTATGTGTGTGTGTGTGTGCCCCTCCCTCACTCTGTGTGTGTCCCTCTCTCGCTGTTTGTTTGTGAGTGTCATTCCCGCACTGGGTGTGTATGTGTGTGTGTGTGTGTGCCCCTCCCTCGCTGTCTGTGTTCGTGTGTACCTCCCTCGCTGTCTGTGTGTGTACCACTCCCTCGCTGTGTGTGTATCCCTCCCGCGCTGTGTGTTTGTGCGTGTCATTCCCGCACTGGGTGTGTGAGTGTGTATGTGTGTGTGTGTGTGTGTGTGTGTGTGCCCCTCCCTCGCTGTGTGTGTGCGTGTGTACTTCCCT
Organism: Hemiscyllium ocellatum; assembly: GCF_020745735.1. Taxonomy (NCBI): domain Eukaryota; kingdom Metazoa; phylum Chordata; class Chondrichthyes; order Orectolobiformes; family Hemiscylliidae; genus Hemiscyllium; species Hemiscyllium ocellatum. The sequence goes on from NW_026867769.1 coordinate 38,415, forward strand.
CGCTGTGTGTGTGTGTCCCTCCCTCACTGTATGTGTGTGTCCCTCCCACGCTCTGTGTGTGTGTCTCCTGCCTCGCTGTGTGTGTGTGTGTGTCCCCTCGCTCGCTGTGTGTGTTTCCCCCTCCCTCGCTGTGTGTGTACAAGTCCCTCCCGCGCTGTGTGTGTGCGTGTCCCTCCCTCATTCTGTGTGTGTGTCTCCCCCTCCCTCGCTGTGTGTGCGTGTCCCCCTCCCTCGCTGTGTGTGTGTGTCCCTCCTTCGCTGTGTGTGCGTGTCCCCCCCTCGCTGTGTGTGTGTGTGTGCCCTCCCTCGCTGTGTGTGTCCCCCTCCCTCGCTGTGTGTGTCCCCCTCCCTCGCTGTGCGTGTTCCTCCCTCGCTGTGTGTGTGTGTGTCCCCCTCCCTCGCTGTGTGTGTCTCCCCTCGCTGTGTGTGTTCGCTCCCTCGCTGTGTGTGTCCGCCCCCACGCTGTGTGTGTCTCCCCCTCGCTGTGTTTGCGTGACACCCCTCCCTGTGTTTGCGTGACCCCCCTCGCTCTGTGTGTGTCCCCCTCCCTCGCTGTGTGTGTTTCCCCCTATCTCACTGTGTGTGTGTGTGTCCCTCCCTCGCTGTGTGTGTGTCCCTTCGCTGCATGTATGTGTGTGTCCCTCCCTCGCTGTGTGAGTGTTTGTCCCTCCCTCGGTGTGTGCACGTGTCCCTCCCTCGTTGTGTTTGCGTATCACTTTCTTGCTATATGTGTGCGTGTCCCCCTCCCACGCTGTGTGTGTGTGTTCCTTTCCCTCGCTATGTGTGTGTCCCCCTCCCTCGCTGGGTGCGTGCCCCCCTCCCTCGCTGTGTGTGCATGTTTATCTCTCGCTGTGTGTGTGCGCATCCCCCTCCCTCGCTCTGTGTGTGTGTGTGTGTCCCTCCCTCGCTGTGTGTGTGCGCATCCCCCTCCCTCGCTCTGTGTGTGTGTGTGTGTGTCCCTCCCTCGCTGTGTGTACGTGTCCCCCATCCTGGCTGTGTGTGTGTGTGTGTGTGTGTGTGTGTGTGTGTGTGTGTGTGTGTACCCCTCCCTCGCTGTGAGTGCCGCCCCTCCCTCGCTGTGTGTTTTCAAACCTCCCTCGCAGTGTGTGTGTGTCCCCTCCCTTGCTGTGTGCGTGTCCCTCCCTTGCTGTGTTTGTGTCTCCTCCCTCACTGTGTGTGCGTTTCCCCCTCCCACGCTCTGTGTGTGCGTGTCCCCCTCCCTCGCTGTCTGTGTGTGTGTCCCTCCCTCGCTGTGTGTGTGCGTGTCCCTCCCTCACTGTGTGTGTGTGTGTGTGTGTGTGTGTGTGTGTGCCCCTCTCTCACTCTGTGTGTGTCCCTCTCTCGCTGTGTGTTTGTGCGTGTCATTCCCGCACTGGGTGTGTATGTATGTGTTTGTGTGTGTGTGTGTGCCCCTTCCCCGCTGTGTGTGTGCGTGTGTACCTCCCTCGCTGTGTGTGTGCATATCCCCCTCCCTCGCTGTGTGTGTGAGTGTGTCCCTCCCTCGCTGTGTGTGTGTGTCCCCCTCACTGTGTGTGTGCGCCACCCCTCCCTCGCCGTGTGTGTGTGTCCCCCTCCTTCGCTGTGTGTGACCCCTCCCTCAATGTGTGTGTGTGTGTGTGTGCCCCTCTCTCACTCTGTGTGTGTCCCTCTCTCGCTGTGTGTTTGTGCGTGTCATTCCCGCACTGGGTGTGTATGTATGTGTTTTTGTGTGTGTGTGTGTGCCCCTCCCTCGCTGTGTGCATGTGTCCCTCCCTCACTGTGTGCGTGTCCACATTCCTCGCGGTGTGTGCGTGTCCCTCCCTCACTGTGTGTGTGCGTGTTCCCCTCCCTCGCTGTGTGTGTGCGTGTCCCCCTCCCTCGCTGTGAGTGTGCCCCCCCGCTGTGTGTGTCTCCCACTCCCTCGCTGTGTGTGTGCGTGTTCCTCCCTCGCACTGTGTGTGCGTGTCCCTCCCTCGCTGTATGTGTGTGTGTGTCCCGCTCCCTCACTGTGTGCATGACCCCTCCCTCGCTGTGTGTGTGCGTGTCCCTCCCTCGCTGTGTGTGCGTGTCCCTCCCTCGCTGTGTGTGTGTCTCCCCCTCCCACGCTGTGTGTGTGTGTCCCTTCCTCGCTGTGTGAGCGTGTCCCTCCCTCGCTATGTGTGTGTCCCCCTCCCTCGCTGGGTGCGTGCCCCCCTCCCTCGCTGTGTGTGCATGTCCCTCCCTCGCTGTGTGTGTGCGCATCCCCCTCCCTCGCTGTGTGTGTGTGTGTGTGTGTGTGTCCCTCCCTCGCTGTGTGTGTCTCCCCCTCCCTTGCTGTGTGTGTGTCCCCCTCCCTCACTGTGTGTGTGTTTCCCCCTCCCTCGCTGTGTGTGTTCCCCCCTCCCTCGCTGTGGGTGTATGTGTGTCCCCTCACTCGCTGTGTGTGTGTCCCCCTCCCTCGCTGTGTGTTTGTGTGTCCCTCCCTCGCTGTGTGTGTGTGTGTGTGTGTGTGTCCCTCTCTCACTGTGTGTGCGTGTCCCCCATCCTGGCTGTGTGTGTGTGTGTGCTTGTCCCCCTCTCTCACTGTGTGTGTGTGTCCCTCCCTCACTGCGTGTGCGTGTCCTCCATCCTCGCTGTGTGTGTGTGTGTGTGTACCCCTCCCTCGCTGTGTGTGTGCCGCCCCTCCCTCGCTGTGTGTTTGCAATCCTCCCTCGCAGTGTGTGTGTGTGTCCTCCCTTGCTGTGTCCGTGTCCCTCCCTCGCTGTGTGTGTGTGTGTCCCCCTCTCTCGCTGTGTGTGCGCGTGTCCCCCTCCCTCACTGTGTGTATGTGTCCCCCTCCCTCGGTGTGTGTGTCTCCCCCTCCCTTGCTGTTTTTGTGTCCCCCTCCCTCACTGTATGTGCGTGTCACCCTCCCTCGCTCTGTGTGTGTGTCCCCCTCCCTCGGTGTGTGTGTGTGTGTGCCCATCCCTCACTGTGTGTGTGCGTGTCCCTTCCTCGCTGTGTGTGTGCGTTTCAGTCCCTCGCTGTGTGTGAGTGTGTGTGGGTGTGCCCCTCCCTCATTGTGTGTGTGCGCCCGTCCCTCACCGTGTGTGTGCCCCTCCCTCATTGTGTGTGTGCGCCCCTCCCTCACTTTGTGTGTATGTGTGTTTGTGTGCCCCTCTCTCACTCTGTGTGTGTCCCTCTCTCGCTGTGTGTTTGTGCGTGTCATTCCCGCACTGGGTGTGTATGTATGTGTTTGTGTGTGTGTGTGTGCCCCTCCCTCGCTGTGTGTGTGTCCCCCCTCCCTCGCTGTGTGTGTGTGTCCCTTCCTCGCTGTGTGTGTGTGTCCCTCCCTCGCTATGTGTGTGTCCCCCTCCCTCGCTGGGTGCGTGCCCCCCTCCCTCGCTGTGTGTGCATGTCCCTACCTCGCTGTGTGTGTGCGCATCCCCCTCCCTCGCTGTGTGTGTGTGTGTGTGTGTCCCTCCCTCGCTATGTGTGTCTCCCCCTCCCTTGATGTGTGTGTGTCCCCCTCCCTCACTGTGTGTGTGTTTCCCCCTCCCTCGCTGTGTGTGTTCCCCCCTCCCTCGCTGTGGGTGTATGTGTGTCCCCACACTCGCTGTGTGTGTGTCCCCCTCCCTCGCTGTGTGTTTGCAATCCTCCCTCGCAGTGTGTGTGTGTGTCCTCCCTTGCTGTGTCCGTGTCCCTCCCTCGCTGTGTGTGTGTGTGTCCCCCTACCTCGCTGTGTGTGCGCGTGTCCCCCTCCCACACTGTGTGTATGTGTCCCCCTCCCTCGGTGTGTGTGTCTCCCCCTCCCTTGCTGTTTTTGTGTCCCCCTCCCTCACTGTGTGTGCGTGTCCCCCTCCCTCGCTCTGTGTGTGTGTCCCCCTCCCTCGGTGTGTGTGTGTGTGCGTGTCCCTCCCACGCTGTATGTGTGTGCGTGTCCCCCTCCCTCGCTGTCTGTGTGTGTGTGTCCCTCCCTCGCTGTGTGTGTGCGTGTCCCTCCCTCACTGTGTGTGTGTGTGTGTGTGTGTGTGTGTGTGTGTGCCCCTCTCTCAGTGTGTGCGTGTCCCTTCCTCGCTGCGTGTGTGCATTTCCATCCCTCACTGTGTGTGTGTGTGTTTGTGCCCCTCCCTCATTGTGTGTGTGCGCCCCTCCCTCACTGTGTGAGTGTGTGTGCCCCTCCCTCACTTTGTGTGTGTGTGTATGTGTGTGTGTGTGCCCCTCCCTCACTCGGTGTGTGTCCCTCTATCGCTGTGTGTTTGTACGTGTCATTCCCGCACTGGGTGTGTATGTATGTGTTTGTGTGTGTGTGTGTGTGCCCCTCCCTCGCTGTGTGTGTGCGTGTGTACCTCCCTCGCTGTGTGTGTGCGTGTCGCCCTCCCTCGCTGTGTGTGCGCGTGACCCCTACCCTCGCTGCGTGTGTGTCCACCTCCCACGCTGTGTACGTGTCCCTCCCTCGCTGTGTGTGTGTGCCCCTCCCTCACTTTGTGTGTGTGTGTATGTGTGTGTGTGCCCCTCCCTCACTCTGTGTGTGTCCCTCTCTCGCTGTTTGTTTGTGCGTGTCATTCCCGCACTGGGTGTGTATGTGTGTGTTTGTGTGTGTGTGTGTGTGTGTTTGCCCCTCCCTCATTGTGTGTGTGTGTGTGTGCCCCTGCCTCATTGTGTGTGTGTGCCCCTCCCTCACTCTGTGTGTGTCCCTCTTTCGCTGTGTGTTTGTGCGTGTCAATCCCGCATTGGGTGTGTATGTATGTGTTTGTGTGTGTGTGTGTGTGCCCCTCCCTCGCTGTGTGTGTGCGTGTGTACCTCCCTCGCTGTTAGTGTGCGTGTCCCTCCCACACTGTGTGTGTTTGTCCCTCCCTTGCTGTATGTGTGTGTGTCCCTCCCTTGCTGTGTTTGTGCGTGTCCCTCTCCCTCGCTGAGTGTACGTGTCCCCCTCCCTCGCTGTGTGTGTGCGTGTCCCCCTCCCTCGCTGTGTGTGTGCGCATGTCCCACCCTCGCTGCGTGTGTCCACCTCCCTCGCTGTGTGCGTGTCCTTCCCTCACTGTGTGCGTTTGTCCCTCCCTCGCTGTATGTGTGTGTGTGTGTCCCGTCTCGCTGTGTGTGTGCGTGTCCCCCTCCCTCGCTGTGTGTGTGCGTGTCCCTTCCTCGCTGTGTGTGTGCGTTTCCGTCCCTCACTCTGTGTGTGTGTGTGTGTGCCCCTCCCTCATTGTGTGTGTGCGCCCCTCCCTCACTGTGTGTGTGTGTGTCCCTCCCTCATTGTGTGTGTGTGCCCCTCCCTCACTTTGTGTGTGTGTGTATGTGTGTGTGTGTGTGCCCTTCCCTCACTCTGTGTGTGTCCCTCTCTCGCTGTTTGTTTGTGAGTGTCATTCCCGCACTGGGTGTGTATGTGTGTGTTTGTGTGTGTGTGTGTGTGTGTGCCCCTCCCTCGCTGTGTGTGTTCGTGTGTACCACCCTCGCTGTGTGTGTGTGTTCCTCCCTCACTGTATGTGTGTGTACCACTCCCTCGCTGTGTGTGTGTCCCTCCCTCGCTGTGTGTTTGTGCGTGTCATTCCCGCACTGGGTGTGTATGTGTGTGTGTGTGTGTGTGTGCCCCTCCCTCGCTGTGTGTGTGCGTGTGTACTTCCCTCGCTGTGTGTGTGTGTCCCTCCCTCACTGTATGTGTGTGTCCCTCCCACGCTCTGTGTGTGTGTCTCCTCCCTCGCTCTGTGTGTGTGTGTCTCCTCCCTCGCTGTGTGTGTGTGTCCCCTCCCTCGCTGTGTGTGCGTGTCCCCCTCCCTCGCTGTGTGTGTGCGTGTCCCTCCCTCACTGTGTGTGTGTGTGTGTGTGTGTGTGTGTGTGTGTGTGCCCCTCTCTCACTGTGTGCGTGTCCCTTCCTCGCTGCGTGTGTGCATTTCCGTCCCTCACTGTGTGTGTGTGTGTTTGTGCCCCTCCCTCATTGTGTGTGTGCGCCCCTCCCTCACTGTGTGAGTGTGTGTGCCCCTCCCTCACTTTGTGTGTGTGTGTGTATGTGTGTGTGTGTGTGCCCCTCCCTCACTCTGTGTGTGTCCCTCTCTCGCTGTGTGTTTGTACGTGTCATTCCCGCACTGGGTGTGTATGTATGTGTTTGTGTGTGTGTGTGTGCCCCTCCCTCGCTGTGTGTGTGCGTGTGTACCTCCCTCGCTGTGTGTGTGCGTGTCGCCCTCCCTCGCTGTGTGTGCGCGTGACCCCCACCCTCGCTGTGTGTGTGCGCATGTCCCTCCATCGCTGCGTGTGTGTCCACCTCCCACGCTGTGTACGTGTCCCTCCCTCGCTGTGTGTGTGTGCCCCTCCCTCACTTTGTTTGTGTGTGTTTGTGTGTGTGTCCCTCTCTCACTGTGTGTGCGTGTCCCCCATCCTGGCTGTGTGTGTGTGTGTGTGTGTGTGTGTGTGTGTGTGTGTGCTTGTCCCCCTCTCTCACTGTGTGTGTGTGTCCCTCCCTCACTGTGTGTGCGTGTCCCCCATCCTCGCTGTGTGTGTGTGTGTGTGTACCCCTCCCTCGCTGTGTGTGTGCCGCCCCTCCCTCGCTGTGTGTTTGCAATCCTCCCTCGCAGTGTGTGTGTGTGTCCTCCCTTGCTGTGTCCGTGCCCCTCCCTCGCTGTGTGTGTGTGTGTCCCCCTCCCTCGCTGTGTGTGCGCGTGTCCCCCTCCCTCACTGTGTGTATGTGTCCCCCTCCCTCGGTGTATGTGTGTCTCCCCCTCCCTTGCTGTTTTTGTGTCCCCCTCCCTCACTGTGTGTGCGTGTCCCCCTCCCTCACTCTGTGTGTGTGTGTCCCTCCCTCGCTGTGTGTGTGCGTGTCCCTCCCTCACTGTGTGTGTGTGTGTGTGTGTGTGTGCCCCTCCCTCACTCTGTGTGTGTCCCTCTCTCGCTGTTTGTTTGTGCGTGTCATTCCCGCACTGGGTGTGTATGTGTGTGTTTGTGTGTGTGTGTGTGTGTGTGTGTGTTTGCCCCTCCCTCATTGTGTGTGTGTGTGTGTGTGCCCCTCCCTCATTGTGTGTGTGTGCCCCTCCCTCACTTTGTGTGTGTGTGTGTATGTGTGTGTGTGCCCCTCCCTCACTCTGTGTGTGTCCCTCTTTCGCTGTGTGTTTGTGCGTGTCATTCCCGCACTGGGTGTGTATGTATGTGTTTGTGTGTGTGTGTGTGTCCCTCCCTCACTGTGTGTGTCCCCCTCCCTCACTGTGTGTGTGTGTGTGTGTGTGTGTGTGTCCCTCCCTTGCTGTGTGTGTGTGTGTCCCTCTCTCGCTGTGTGTGCGTGTCCCTCTCCCTCATTATGTGTGTGCCACCCCTCCCTCGCTGTGTGTGTGTGTGTGTGCCACCCCTCCCTCGCTGTGTGTGTGCGTGCATCTCCCTGGCTGTATATGTGTGTCCGCCTCCCTCAATGTGTGTGTGTGTGTCCCCCTCCATCGGTGTGTGTGTGTTTCCCCCTCCCTTGCTGTGTTTGTGTCCCCCTCCCTCACTGTGTGTGCGTGTCCCCCTCCCTCGCTGTGTGCGTGTGTGTCCCCCTCCCTCGGTGTGTGTGTGCGTGTGCGTGTCCCTCCCGCATTGTATGTGTGTGCGCGTCCCCCTCCCTCGCTGTGTGTGTGCGTGTCCCCCTCCCTCGCTGTCTGTGTGTGTGTCCCTCCCTCGCTGTGTGTGTGCATGTCCCTCCCTCGCTGTGTGTGTGCGCATCCCCCTCCCTCGCTGTGTGTGTGTGTGTGTGTGTGTCCCTCCCTCGCTGTGTGTGTCTCCCCCTCCCTCGCTGTGTGTGTTCCCCCCTCCCTCGCTGTGGGTGTATGTGTGTCCCCTCACTCGCTGTGTGTGTGTCCCCCTCCCTCGCTGTGTGTTTGTGTGTCCCTCCCTCACTGTGTGTGTGTTTGTGTGTGTGTGTCCCCCTCTCTGACTGTGTGTGCGTGTCCCTCCCTCACTGTGTGTACGTGTCCCCCATCCTGGCTGTGTGTGTGTGTGTGTGTGTGTGTGTGTGTGTGTGTACCCCTTCCTCTCTGTGTGTGTGCCGCCCCTCCCTCGCTGTGTGTTTTCTATCCTCCCTCGCAGTGTGTGTGTCCCCTCCCTTGCTGTGTGCGTGTCCCTCCCTCGCTGTGTGTGTGTCTCCCTCCCTCGCTGTGTGTGCGCGTGTCCCCCTCCATCACAGTGTGTATGTGTCCCCCTCCCTCGGTGTGTGTTTGTCTCCCCCTCCCTTGCTGTGTTTGTGTCCCCTCCCTCACTGTGTGTGCGTGTCCCCCTCCCTCGCTGTGTGTGTGCGTGTCCCCCTCCCTCGCTGTCTGTGTGTGTGTCCCTCCCTCGCTGTGTGTGTGTGTGTCCCTCCCTCACTGTGTGTGTGTGTGTGCCCCTCCCTCACTGTGTGTGTGCGTGTCCCTTCCTCGCTGTGTGTGTGCGTTTCAGTCCCTCACTGTGTGTGTGTGTGTGCCCCTCCCTCATTGTGTGTGTGTGCCCCTCCCTCACTTTGTGTGTGTGTGTGTGTATGTGTGTGTGTGTGTGCCCCTCCCTCACTCTGTGTGTGTCCCTCTCTCGCTGTTTGTTTGTGAGTGTCATCCCCGCACTGGGTGTGTATGTGTGTGTTTGTGTGTGTGTGTGTGTGTGTGTGTGCCCCTCCCTCGCTGTGTGTGTTCGTGTGTACCTCCCTCGCTGTGTGTGTGTGTCCCTCCCTCACTGTATGTGTGTGTACCACTCCCTCGCTGTGTGTGTGTCAGTCCCTCGCTGTGTGTTTGTGCTTGTCATTCCCGCACTGGGTGTGTGTGTGTGTGTGTGTGTGTGTGTGTGCCCCTCCCTCGCTGTGTGTGCGTGTGTACTTCCCTCGCTGTGTGTTTGTGTCCCTCCCTCACTGTATGTGTGTGTCCCTCCCACGCTCTGTGTGTGTGTCTCCTCCCTCGCTCTGTGTGTGTGTGTCTCCTCCCTCGCTGTGTGTGTGTGTCCCCTCCCTCGCTGTGTGTGTGTTTCCCCCTCCCTGGCTGTGTGTGTGCATGTCCCTCCCGCGCTGTGTGTGTGCGTGTCGCTCCCTCACTCTGTGTGTGTGTGTGTGTGTGTGTGTGTGTCCCTCCCTCGCTGTGTGTGCGTGTCCCCCTCCCTCGCTGTGTGTGTGCGTGTCCCTCCCTCACTGTGTGAGTGTGTGTGTGTGTGTGTGTGTGTGTGCCCCTCTCTCACTGTGTGCGTGTCCCTTCCTCGCTGCGTGTGTGCATTTCCGTCCCTCACTGTGTTGTGTGTGTGTGTTTGTGCCCCTCCCTCATTGTGTGTGTGCGCCCCTCCCTCGGTGTGTGCGTGTGTCCCTCCCTTACTGTGGGCGTGTCCACATTCCTCGCGGTGTGTGCGTGTCCCTCCCTCACTGAGTGTGTGCGTGTTCCCCTCCCTCGCTGTGTGTGTGCGTGTCCCCCTCCCTCGCTGTGAGTGTGCCCCCCCGCTGTGTGTGTCTCCCACTCCCTCGCTGTGTGTGTGCGTGTTCCTCCCTCGCACTGTGTGTGCGTGTCCCTCCCTCGCTGAATATGTGTGTGTGTCCCGCTCCCTCACTGTGTGCATGACCCCTCCCTCGCTGTGTGTGTGCGTGTCCCTCCCTCGCTGTGTGTGTGTGTCCCTCCCTCGCTGTGTGTGTGTCCCCCCTCCCTCGCTGTGTGTGTGTGTCCCTTCCTCGCTGTGTGTGCGTGTCCCTCCCTCGCTATGTGTGTGTCCCCCTCCCTCGCTGGGTGCGTGCCCCCCTCCCTCGCTGTGTGTGCATGTCCCTCCCTCGCTGTGTGTGTGCGCATCGCCCTCCCTCGCTGTGTGTGTGTGTGTGTGTGTGTGTGTGTGTGTCCCTCCCTCGCTGTGTGTGTCTCCCCCTCCCTTGCTGTGTGTGTGTCCCCCTCCCTCACTGTGTGTGTGTTTCCCCCTCCCTCGCTGTGTGTGTTCCCCCTCCCTCGCTGTGGGTGAATGTGTGTCCCCTCACTCGCTGTGTGTGTGTCCCCCTCCCTCGCTGTGTGTTTGTGTGTCCCTCCCTCGCTGTGTGTGTGTGTGTCCCTCTCTCACTGTGTGTGCGTGTCCCCCATCCTGGCTGTGTGTGTGTGTGTGTGTGTGTGTGTGCGCGTGTCCCCCTCTCTCACTGTGTGTGTGTGTCCCTCCCTCACTGCGTGTGCGTGTCCCCATCCTCGCTGTGTGTGTGTGTGTGTGTACCCCTCCCTCGCTGTGTGTGTGCCGCCCCTCCCTCGCTGTGTGTTTGCAATCCTCCCTCGCAGTGTGTGTGTCCTTCCTTGCTGTGTCCGTGTCCCTCCCTCTCTGTGTGTGTGTGTGTCCCCCTCTCTCGCTGTGTGTGCGCGTGTCCCCCTCCCTCACTGTGTGTATGTGTCCCCCTCCCTCGGTGTGTGTGTCTCCCCCTCCCTTGCTGTTTTTGTGTCCCCCTCCCTCACTGTATGTGCGTGTCACCCTCCCTCGCTCTGTGTGTGTGTCCCCCTCCCTCGGTGTGTGTGTGTGTGTGCCCATCCCTCACTGTGTGTGTGCGTGTCCCTTCCTCGCTGTGTGTGTGCGTTTCAGTCCCTCGCTGTGTGTGAGTGTGTGTGTGTGTGTGTGCCCCTCCCTCGCTGTGTGTGTGCGTGTGTACTTCCCTCGCTGTGTGTTTGTGTCCCTCCCTCACTGTATGTGTGTGTCCCTCCCACGCTCTGTGTGTGTGTCTCCTCCCACGCTGTGTGTGTGTGTCCCCTCCCTCGCTGTGTGTGTGTTTCCCCCTCCCTCGCTGTGTGTGTGCATCTCCCTCCCGCGCTGTGTGTGTGCGTGTCGCTCCCTCACTCTGTGTGTGTGTGTGTGTGTGTGTGTGTGTCCCTCCCTCGCTGTGTGTGCGTGTCCCCCTCCCTCGCTGTGTGTGTGTGTGTCCCTCCCTCACTGTGTGAGTGTGTGTGTGTGTGTGTGTGTGTGTGCCCCTCTCTCACTGTGTGCGTGTCCCTTCCTCGCTGCGTGTGTGCGTTTCAGTCCCTCACTGTGTGTGAGTGTGTGTGGGTGTGCCCCTCCCTCATTGTGTGTGTGCGCCCCTCCCTCACCGTGTGTGTGCCCCTCCCTCATTGTGTGTGTGCGCCCCTCCCTCACTTTGTGTGTATGTGTGTTTGTGTGCCCCTCTCTCACTCTGTGTGTGTCCCTCTCTCGCTGTGTGTTTGTGCGTGTTATTCCCGCAGTGGGTGTGTATGTATGTGTTTGTGTGTGTGTGTGTGTGCCCCTACCCGCTGTGTGTGTGCGTGTGTACCTCCCTCGCTGTGTGTGTGCATATCCCCCTCCCTCGCAGTGTGTGTGAGTGTGTCCCTCCCTCGCTGTGTGTGTGTGTCCCCCTCACTGTGTGTGTGCGCCACCCCTCCCTCGGCGTGTGTGTGTGTGTCCCCCTCCTTCGCTGTGTGCGTCCCCTCCCTCAATGTGTGTGTGTGTGTGTCCCTACCTCGCTGTGTGCGTGTGTCCCTCCCTCACTGTGTGCGTGTCCACATTCCTCGCGGTGTGTGCGTGTCCCTCCCTCACTGTGTGTGTGCGTGTTCCCCTCCCTCGCTGTGTGTGTGCGTGTCCCCCTCCCTCGCTGTGAGTGTGCCCCCCCGCTGTGTGTGTCTCCCCCTCCCTCGCTGTGTGTGTGCGTGTTCCTCCCTCGCACTGTGTGTGCGTGTCCCTCCCTCGCTGTATGTGTGTGTGTGTCCCGCTCCCTCACTGTGTGCATGACCCCTCCCTCGCTGTGTGTGTGCGTGTCCCTCCCTCGCTGTGTGTGCGTGTCCCTCCCTCGCTGTGTGTGTGTGTCCCCCTCCCTCGCTGTGTGTGTGTGTCCCTTCCTCGCTGTGTGTGCGTGTCCCTCCCTCGCTATGTGTGTGTCCCCCTCCCTCGCTGGGTGCGTGCCCCCCTCCCTCGCTGTGTGTGTATGTGTGTCCCCACACTCGCTGTGTGTGTGTCCCTACCTCGCTGTGTGTGTGCGCATCCCCCTCCCTCGCTGTGTGTGTGTGTGTGTGTGTGTGTGTCCCTCCCTCGCTATGTGTGTCTCCCCCTCCCTTGATGTGTGTGTGTCCCCCTCCCTCACTGTGTGTGTGTTTACCCCTCCCTCGCTGTGTGTGTTCCCCCCTCCCTCGCTGTGGGTTTATGTGTGTCCCCACACTCGCTGTGTGTGTGTCCCCCTCCCTCGCTGTGTGTTTGTGTGTCCCTCCCTCGCTCTGTGTGTGTGTGTGTGTGTGTGTGTGTGTGTGTGTTTGTGCGTGTGTGTGTGTCCCTCTCTCACTGTGTGTGCGTGTCCCCCATCCTGGCTGTGTGTGTGTGTGTGTGTGTGTGCTTGTCCCCCTCTCTCACTGTGTGTGTGTGTCCCTCCCTCACTGTGTGTGCGTGTCCCCCATCCTCGCTGTGTGTGTGTGTGTGTGTACCCCTCCCTCGCTGTGTGTGTGCCGCCCCTCCCTCGCTGTGTGTTTTCAATCCTCCCTCGCAGTGTGTGTGTGTCCTCCCTTGCTGTGTCCGTGTCCCTCCCTCGCTGTGTGTGTGTGTGTCCCCCTACCTCGCTGTGTGTGCGCGTGTCCCCCTCCCTCACTGTGTTTATGTGTCCCCCTCCCTCGGTGTTTGTGTGTCTCCCCCTCCCTTGCTGTTTTTGTGTCCCCCTCCCTCACTGTGTTTGCGTGTCCCCCTCCCTCGCTCTGTGTGTGTGTCCCCCTCCCACGGTGTGTATGTGTGTGCGTGTCCCTCCCACGCTGTATGTGTGTGCGTGTCACCCTCCCTCGCTGTCTGTGTGTGTGTGTCCCTCCCTCGCTGTGTGCGTGCGTGTCCCTCCCTCACTGTGTGTGTGTGTGCCCCTCTCTCACTGTGTGCGTGTCCCTTCCTCGCTGCGTGTGTGCATTTCCATCCCTCACTGTGTGTGTGTGTGTGTGTTTGTGCCCCTCCCTCATTGTGTGTGCGCGCCCCTCCCTCGCTGTGTGAGTGTGTGTGCCCCTCCCTCACTTTGTGTGTGTGTGTATGTGTGTGTGTGTGCCCCTCCCTCACTCTGTGTGTGTCCCTCTCTCGCTGTGTGTTTGTACGTGTCATTCCCGCACTGGGTGTGTATGTATGTGTTTGTGTGTGTGTGTGTGCCCCTCCCTCGCTGTGTGCGTGCGTGTGTACCTCCCTCGCTGTGTGTGTGCGTGTCGCCCTCCCTCGCTGTGTGTGCGCGTGACCCCCACCCTCGCTGTGTGTGTGCGCATGTCCCTCCATCGCTGCGTGTGTGTCCACCTCCCACGCTGTGTACGTGTCCCTCCCTCGCTGTGTGTGTGTGCCCCTCCCTCACTTTGTGTGTGTGTGTATGTGTGTGTGTGCCCCTCCCTCACTCTGTGTGTGTCCCTCTCTCGCTGTTTGTTTGTGCGTGTCATTCCCGCACTGGGTGTGTATGTGTGTGTTTGTGTGTGTGTGTGTGTGTGTGTTTGCCCCTCCCTCATTGTGTGTGTGTGTGTGTGCCCCTCCCTCATTGTGTGTGTGTGCCCCTCCCTCACTTTGTGTGTGTGAGTGTATGTGTGTGTGTGCCCCTCCCTCACTCTGTGTGTGTCCCTCTTTCGCTGTGTGTTTGTGCGTGTCATTCCCGCATTGGGTGTGTATGTATGTGTTTGTGTGTGTGTGTGTGTGCCCCTCCCTCGCTGTGTGTGTGCGTGTGTACCTCCCTCGCTGTGTGTGTGCGTGTCGCCCTCCCTCGCTGTGTGTGCGCGTGACCCCCACCCTCGCTGTGTGTGTGCGCATGTCCCTCCATCGCTGCATGTGTGTCCACCTCCCTCGCTGTGTGCGTGTCCCTCCCACACTGTGTGTGTTTGTCCCTCCCTTGCTGTATGTGTGTGTGTCCCTCCCTCGCTGTGTTTGTGCGTGTCCCTCTCCCTCGCTGTGTGTACGTGTCCCCCTCCCTCGCTGTGTGTGTGCGTGTCCCCCTCCCTCGCTGTGTGTGTGCGCATGTCCCACCCTCGCTGCGTGTGTCCACCTCCCTCGCTGTGTGTGTGCGTGTCGCCCTCCCTCGCTGTGTGTGCGCGTGACCCCCACCCTCGCTGTGTGTGTGCGCATGTCCCTCCATCGCTGCATGTGTGTCCACCTCCCTCGCTGTGTGCGTGTCCCTCCCACACTGTGTGTGTTTGTCCCTCCCTTGCTGTATGTGTGTGTGTCCCTCCCTCGCTGTGTTTGTGCGTGTCCCTCTCCCTCGCTGTGTGTACGTGTCCCCCTCCCTCGC
>NW_026867769.1:57500-110723 GCF_020745735.1 Hemiscyllium ocellatum
TGTGTGCCCCTCCCTCACTCCGTGTGTGTCCCTCTCTCGCTGTGTGTTTGTACGTGTCATTCCCGCACTGGGTGTGTATGTATGTGTTTGTGTGTGTGTGTGTGCCCCTCCCTCGCTGTGTGTGTGCGTGTGTACCTCCCTCGCTGTGTGTGTGCGTGTCGCCCTCCCTCGCTGTGTGTGCGCGTGACCCCCACCCTCGCTGTGTGTTTGCGCATGTCCCTCCATCGCTGCGTGTGTGTCCACCTCTCACGCTGTGTACGTGTCCCTCCCTCGCTGTGTGTGTGTGCCCCTCCCTCACTTTGTGTGTGTGTGTGTGTGTGTCCCTCTCTCACTGTGTGTGCGTGTCCCCCATCCTGGCTGTGTGTGTGTGTGTGTGTGTGTGTGTGTGTGTGTGTGTGTGCTTGTCCCCCTCTCTCACTGTGTGTGTGTGTGTGTCCCATCCTCGCTGTGTGTGTGTGTGTGTGTACCCCTCTCTCGCTGTGTGTGTGCCGCCCCTCCCTCGCTGTGTGTTTGCAATCCTCCCTCGCAGTGTGTGTGTGTGTGTCCTCCCTTGCTGTGTCCGTGTCCCTCCCTCGCTGTGTGTATGTGTGTCCCCCTCCCTCGCTGTGTGTGTGCGTGTCCCCCTCCCTCACTGTGTGTATGTGTCCCCCTCCCTCGGTGTATGTGTGTCTCCCCCTCCCTTGCTGTTTTTGTGTTCCCCCCCCACTGTGTGTGCGTGTCCCCCTCCCTCGCTCTGTGTGTGTCCCCCCCTCCCTCGGTGTGTGTGTGTGTGTGCCTGTCCCTCCCACGCTGTATCTGTGTGCGTGTCCCCATCCCTCGCTGTCTGTGTGTGTGTGTCCCTCCCTCGCTGTGTGTGTGCGTGTCCCTCCCTCACTCTGTGTGTGTGTGTGTGTGTGCCCCTCTCTCACTGTGTGCGTGTCCCTTCCTCGCTGCGTGTGTGCATTTCCGTCCCTCACTGTGTGTGTGTGTGTGTGTTTGTGCCCCTCCCTCATTGTGTGTGTGCGCCCCTCCCTCACTGTATGAGTGTGTGTGCCCCTCCCTCACTTTGTGTGTGTGTGTGTATGTGTGTGTGTGTGCCCCTCCCTCACTCTGTGTGTGTCCCTCTCTCGCTGTGTGTTTGTGCGTGTCATTCCCGCACTGGGTGTGTATGTATGTGTTTGTGTGTGTGTGTGTGCCCCTCCCTCGCTGTGTGTGTGCGTGTGTACCTCCCTCGCTGTGTGTGTGCGTGGCGCCCTTCCTCGCTGTGTGTGCGCGTGACCCCCACCCTCGCTGTGTGTGTGTGCATGTCCCTCCATCGCTGCGTGTGTGTCCACCTCCCACGCTGTGTACGTGTCCCTCCCTCGCTGTGTGTGTGTGCCCCTCCCTCACTTTGTGTGTGTGTGTGTGTATGTGTGTGTGTGCCCCTCCCTCACTCTGTGTGTGTCCCTCTCTCGCTGTTTGTTTGTGCGTGTCATTCCCGCACTGGGTGTGTATGTGTGTGTTTGTGTGTGTGTGTGTGTGTGTGTGTGTTTGCCCCTCCCTCATTGTGTGTGTGTGTGTGCCCCTCCCTCATTGTGTGTGTGTGCCCCTCCCTCACTTTGTGTGTGTGTGTGTATGTGTGTGTGTGTGCCCCTCCCTCACTCTGTGTGTGTCCCTCTCTCGCTGTGTGTTTGTACGTGTCATTCCCGCACTGGGTGTGTATGTATGTGTTTGTGTGTGTGTGTGTGTGCCCCTCCCTCGCTGTGTGTGTGCGTGTGTACCTCCCTCGCTGTGTGTGTGCGTGTCGCCCTCCCTCGCTGTGTGTGCGCGTGACCCCCACCCTCGCTGTGTGTGTGCGCATGTCCCTCCATCGCTGCGTGTGTGTCCACCTCCCACGCTGTGTACGTGTCCCTCCCTCGCTGTGTGTGTGTGCCCCTCCCTCACTTTGTGTGTATGTATGTGTTTGTGTGTGTTTGTGTGTGTGTGTGTGTGTGTTTGCCCCTCCCTCATTGTGTGTGTCTGTGCCCCTCCCTCATTGTGTGTGTGTGCCCCTCCCTCACTTTGTGTGTGTGTGTGTATGTGTGTGTGTGCCCCTCCCTCACTCTGTGTGTGTCCCTCTTTCACTGTGTGTTTGTGCGTGTCATTCCCGCATTGGGTGTGTATGTATGTGTTTGTGTGTGTGTGTGTGTGCCCCTCCCTCGCTGTGTGTGTGCGTGTGTACCTCCCTCGCTGTGCGTGTGCGTGTCGCCCTCCCTCGCTGTGTGTGCGCGTGACCCCCACCCTCGCTGTGTGTGTGCGCATGTCCCTCCATCGCTGCATGTGTGTCCACCTCCCTCACTGTGTGCGTGTCCCTCCCACACTGTGTGTGTTTGTCCCTCCCTTGCTGTATGTGTGTGTGTCCCTCCCTCGCTGTGTTTGTGCGTGTCCCTCTCCCTCGCTGTGTGTACGTGTCCCCCTCCCTCGCTGTGTGTGTGCGTGTCCCCCTCCCTCGCTGTGTGTGTGCGCATGTCCCACCCTCGCTGCGTGTGTCCACCTCCCTCGCTGTGTGCGTGTCCCTCCCTCACTGTGTGTGTTTTTCCCTCCCTCGCTGTATGTGTGTGTGTGTGTCCCCCTCCCTCGCTGTGTGTGTGCGTGTCCCTTCCTCGCTGTGTGTGTGCGTTTCCGTCCCTCACTCTGTGTGTGTGTGTGTGTGTGCCCCTCCCTCATTGTGTGTGTGCGCCCCTCCCTCACTGTGTGTGTGTGTGCCCCTCCCTCATTGTGTGTGTGTGCCCCTCCCTCACTTTGTGTGTGTGTGTATGTGTGTGTGTGTGTGCCCCTCCCTCACTCTGTGTGTGTCCCTCTCTCGCTGTTTGTTTGTGAGTGTCATTCCCGCACTGGGTGTGTATGTGTGTGTTTGTGTGTGTGTGTGTGTGTGCCCCTCCCTCGCTGTGTGTGTTCGTGTGTACCTCCCTCGCTGTGTGTGTGTGTCCCTCCCTCACTGTATGTGTGTGTACCACTCCCTCGCTGTGTGTGTGTCCCTCCCTCGCTGTGTGTTTGTGCGTGTCATTCCCGCACTGGGTGTGTGTGTGTGTGTGTGTGTGTGTGTGTGCCCCTCCCTCGCTGTGTGTGTGCGTGTGTACTTCCCTCGCTGTGTGTGTGTGTCCCTCCCTCACTGTATGTGTGTGTCCCTCCCACGCTCTGTGTGTGTGTCTCCTCCCACGCTCTGTGTGTGTGTGTCTCTTCCCTCGCTGTGTGTGTGTGTCCCCTCCCTCGCTGTGTGTGTGCATGTCCCTCCCGCGCTGTGTGTGTGCGTGTCGCTCCCTCACTCTGTGTGTGTGTGTGTGTCCCTCCCTCGCTGTGTGTGCGTGTCCCCCTCCCTCGCTGTGTGTGTGCGTGTCCCTCCCTCACTGTGTGTGTGTGTGTGTGTGTGTGTGTGTGTGTGTGTGTGCCCCTCTCTCACTGTGTGCGTGTCCCTTCCTCGCTGCGTGTGTGCATTTCCGTCCCTCACTGTGTGTGTGTGTGTGTTTGTGCCCCTCCCTCATTGTGTGTGTGCGCCCCTCCCTCACTGTGTGAGTGTGTGTGCCCCTCCCTCACTTTGTGTGTGTGTGTGTGTGTGTGTGCCCCTCCCTCACTCTGTGTGTGTCCCTCTCTCGCTGTGTGTTTGTACGTGTCATTCCCGCACTGGGTGTGTATGTATGTGTTTGTGTGTGTGTGTGTGCCCCTCCCTCGCTGTGTGTGTGCGTGTGTACCTCCCTCGCTGCGTGTGTGTCCACCTCCCACGCTGTGTACGTGTCCCACCCTCGCTGTGTGTGTGCGCATGTCCCTCCATCGCTGCGTGTGTGTCCACCTCCCACGCTGTGTACGTGTCCCTCCCTCGCTGTGTGTGTGTGCCCCTCCCTCACTTTGTGTGTGTGTGTGTATGTGTGTGTGTGCCCCTCCCTCACTCTGTGTGTGTCCCTCTCTCGCTGTTTGTTTGTGCGTGTCATTCCCGCACTGGGTGTGTATGTGTGTGTTTGTGTGTGTATGTGTGTGTGTTTGCCCCTCCCTCATTGTGTGTGTGTGTCTGTGCCCCTCCCTCATTGTGTGTGTGTGCCCCTCCCTCACTTTGTGTGTGTGTATGTATGTGTGTGTGTGCCCCTCCCTCACTCTGTGTGTGTCCCTCTTTCGCTGTGTGTTTGTGCGTGTCATTCCCGCATTGGGTGTGAATGTATGTGTTTGTGTGTGTGTGTGTGTGTCCCCCTCCCTCACTGTGTGTGTCCCCCTCCCTCACTGTGTGTGTGTGTGTGTGTGTCCCTCCCTCGCTGTGTGTGTGTGTGTCCCTCTCTCGCTGTGTGTGCGTGTCCCTCTCCCTCATTGTGTGTGTGCCACCCCTCCCTCGCTGTGTGTGTGTGTGTGTGTGTGCCACCCCTCCCTCGCTGTGTGTGTGCGTGCATCTCCCTGGCTGTATATGTGTGTCCGCCTCCCTCAATGTGTGTGTGTGTCCCCCTCCCTCGCTGTGTGCGTGTGTGTCCCCCTCCCTCGGTGTGTGTATGTGTGTGCGTGTCCCTCCCGCATTGTATGTGTGCGCGCGTCCCCCTCCCTCGCTGTGTGTGTGCGTGTCCCCCTCCCTCGCTGTCTGTGTGTGTGTCCCTCCCTCGCTGTGTGTGTGCGTGTCCCTCCCTCACTGTGTGTGTGTGTGTGTGTGTGTGTGTGTGTGTGTGCCCCTCCCTCACTGTGTGTGTGCGTGTCCCTTCCTCGCTGTGTGTGTGCGTTTCAGTCCCTCACTGTGTGTGTGTGTGTCCCTCCCTCATTGTGTGATTGCGCCCCTCCCTCACTGTGTGTGTGTGTGTGCCCCTCCCTCATTGTGTGTGTGTGCCCCTCCCTCACTTTGTGTGTGTGTGTGTATGTGTGTGTGTGTGTGCCCCTCCCTCACTCTGTGTGTGTCCCTCTCTCGCTGTTTGTGCCTGTCATTCCCGCACTGGGTGTGTATGTGTGTGCTTGTGTGTGTGTGTGTGTGTGTGTGTGTTTGCCCCTCCCTCATTGTGTGTGTGTGTGTGTGTGCCCCTCCCTCATTGTGTGTGTGTGCCCCTCCCTCACTTTGTGTGTGTGTGTGTATGTGTGTGTGTGTGCCCCTGCCTCACTCTGTGTGTGTCCCTCTTTCGCTGTGTGTTTGTGCGTGTCATTCCCGCACTGGGTGTGTATGTATGTGTTTGTGTGTGTGTGTGTGTGCCCCTCCCTCGCTGTGTGTGTGCGTGTGTACCTCCCTCGCTGTGTGTGTGCGTGTCGCCCTCCCTCGCTGTGTGTGCGCTTGACCCCCACCCTCGCTGTGTGTGTGTGCATGTCCCTCCATCGCTGCATCTGTGTCCACCTCCCTCGCTGTGTGCGTGTCCCTCCCACACTGTGTGTGTTTGTCCCTCCCTTGCTGTATGTGTGTGTGTCCCTCCCTCGCTGTGTTTGTGCGTGTCCCTCTCCCTCGCTGTGTGTGCGTGTCCCCCTCCCTCGCTGTGTGTGTGCGTGTCCCCCTCCCTCGCTGTGTGTGTGCGCATGTCCCACCCTCGCTGCGTGTGTCCACCTCCCTCGCTGTGTGCGTGTCCCTCCCTCACTGTGTGTGTTTGTCCCTCCCTCGCTGTATGTGTGTGTGTGTGTGTCCCGTCTCGCTGTGTGTGTGCGTGTCCCTCTCCCTCGCTGTGTGTGTGCGTGTCCCTTCCTCGCTGTGTGTGTGCGTTTCCGTCCCTCACTCTGTGTGTGTGTGTGTGTGTGCCCCTCCCTCATTGTGTGTGTGCGCCCCTCCCTCACTGTGTGTGTGTGTGTGCCCCTCCCTCATTGTGTTTGTGTGCCCCTCCCTCACTTTGTGTGCGTCAGCGTGTGTGTATGTGTGTTTGTGTGTGCCCCTCCCTCACTCTGTGTGTGTCCCTCTCTCGCTGTTTGTTTGCGAGTGTCATTCCCGCACTGGGTGTGTATGTGTGTGTTTGTGTCTGTGTGTGTGTGTGTGTGCCCCTCCCTCGCTGTGTGTGTTCGTGTGTACCTCCCTCGCTGTGTGTCTGTGTCCCTCCCTCACTGTATGTGTGTGTACCACTCCCTCGCTGTGTGTGTGTCCCTCCCTCGCTGTGTGTTTGTGCGTGTCATTCCCGCACTGGGTGTGTGTGTGTGTGTGTGTGTGTGTGCCCCTCCCTCGCTGTGTGTGTGCGTGTGTACTTCCCTCGCTGTGTGTGTGTGTCCCTCCCTCACTGTATGTGTGTGTCCCTCCCACGCTCTGTGTGTGTGTCTCCTCCCTCGCTCTGTGTGTGTGTGTCTCCTCCCTCGCTGTGTGTGTGTGTGTCCCCTCCCTCGCTGTGTGTGTGTTTCCCCCTCCCTTGCTGTGTGTGTGCATGTCCCTCCCGCGCTGTGTGTGTGCGTGTCGCTCCCTCACTCTGTGTGTGTGTATGTGTGTGTCCCTCCCTCGCTGTGTGTGCGTGTCCCCCTCCCTCGCTGTGTGTGTGTGTCTCCCCCTCCCTCGCTGTGTGTGCGTGTCCCCCTCCCTCGCTGTCTGTTTGTGTCCCTCCTTCGCTGTGTGTGCGTGTCCCCCCTCGCTGTGTGTGTGTGTGCCCCCCTCCCTCGCTGTGTGTGTCCCCCTCCCTCGCTGTGTGTGTCCCCCTCCCTCGCTGTGCGTGTTCCTCCCTCGCTGTGTGTGTGTGTGTGTCCCCCTCCCTCGCTGAGTGTGTGTGTGTCCCTCCCTCGCTGTGCGTGTCCCTCCCTCAATGTGTGTGTGTCCGCCCCCTCGCTGTGTGTGTCTCCCCTCGCTGTGTGTGTTCGCTCCCTCGCTGTGTGTGTCCGCCCCCTCGCTGTGTGTGTCTCCCCCTCGCTGTGTGTGTGTCTCCTCCCTCGCTGTGTGTGCGTCCGCCCCTCGCTGTGTGTGTCCCCCTCCCTCGCTGTGTCTGTCCCCCTCCCTCGCTGTGTTTGCGTGACCCCCCTCCCTGTGTTTGCGTGACCCCCCTCGCTCTGTGTGAGTGTCCCCCTCCCTCGCTGTGTGTGTGTCCCCCTCCCTCACTGTGTGTGTGTGTGTGTGTCCCTCCCTCGCTGTGTGTGTGTCCCTTCGCTGCATGTCTGTGCGTGTCCCTCCCTCGCTGTGTGAGTGTTTGTCCCTCCCTCGGTGTGTGCACGTGTCCCTCCCTCGTTGTGTTTGCGTATCACTTTCTTGCTATATGTGTGCGTGTCCCCCTCCCTCGCTGGATGTGTGCGTGTCCCCCTCCCCCGCTGGATGTGTGCATGTCTCTTCCTCGCTGTGTGTGTGCGTGTCCCTCCCTCGCTGTGTGTGTGTGCGTGTCCTTCCCTCGCTCTGTGTGTGTGTGTGTGTGTGTGTGTGTGTGTGTGTCCCTCCCTCACTGTATGTGTGCGTGTCCTTCCCTCGCTGTGTGTGTGTGTGTGCCCCTCCATCGCTGTGTTTGTGTCCCTCACAGTGTGTGTGTGTGCGCGTGCGCGCGTGCCTGTCCTCCTCTCACTGTGTGTGTCCTTCCCTCGCTGTGTCTGTGTGTGTGTGTGTGTGCGTTTGCATGTTCCCCCCTTCACTGTGTGTGTGTCCCTCCCTCGCTGTATGTGTGCGTGTCCCACCCTCGGTGCGTGTGTGTGCGTGCCCCACCCTCGCTGAGTGTGTGTGCGTGCATGTCCTTCCCTCGCTGTGTTTCTGGGTGTATTCCCCCTCACTGTGTGTGTGTGTGTGTGTGTGTGTGTGTGTGCATGAACTTCCCTCACTGTGTGTCTGCGGGTATCTCCCTCCCTGTGTGTGTTTGCGTGTCGCTCCCTTGCTGTGTGTGTCCAATATTTGCACCATCAGTGAACTGGCCATCATAAATTGACTGTGGGTTTCAGGAATGTGTGGTTTAAGTAAGTTCACCATGAGAAATGCAGGGTTACGTGTATCGGTAAAGGGGTGGGTCTGGGTCAGATGCTGTTCAGAGGTTTGGAATGGACTGGTTGGGCCGAAGGGCCTTGTTCCACACTATGGCGATTCTAGTTATTGTCCAGCCCTGTCAACCATCCCCGTCTCTTAAATCTTGCCTTATCCCCAATATTCTCCTTAACACTGTAATCTCCTCCAGTCTCTAAAACACTCTTTGCCTATCTAGGCTTCTCCAGTCCTTGCAAAGATCGATATGTCTGTCACCTCTTCCTGCTTTTAGAACCCTCCCTGTAACTATTACCATTTGGTACAGCACTCCCAATCATTGTTCCCTCTTGAAACTCCCAAAAACATTTGTATCTCTGAAAACTCATCTGGACTGTCTCAATTTCCCTTTGAGAGTTATGTGCTGAGGCCTGCTCTATTTCAGTGAAGTAATTCAGTCTTGGCAACACTCACTGTTATAACTTCTCTCCAATTTTACGCCAACGAGGATCTGGAGAAGCTCTTTTCAAACCGACAGCCATCTCTGTGTCTGTAATCTCCTCCACTCCCCAGAATTCATTCTCTCTGAGCTCCTCTGTAAGTCCATTAAACACTCCCTCACACTGTCTGTGTCATTGTAACCTTCTCCAAAAACACAACCTTCCCTATCTGTGTAAATCCCTACACCGGTGCCTATCCCTCTCAGCTCCGTCTAACAATACAACCCTCCATGTTTGTGTATTCACCTTCAGTCCCTACTCACCTTCCTATCTGTGTAACCTTCTCCATGCATTTTTGCTTCAGTCTCTTCAACTGTCCCTGTCAGTGTAACCTCTTCCAGACCGGAAAACTCCCCTCTCTTTAACTTACTCAGGCCACACAACCCTCACTATCTATAATCTACTCCTGTATGAGAAACCTACCTCTGCAAATTGCTCCAAGTCTTCGACTCTCCATATGCTCCTGCAGCTCTTACATCCCTCCCTATCTACCAAATCTCTTCCATTCCCTTCCATTCCCTAAACACCAACAGTCCATGGAGACCCGACCACCATCCCTATCAGAGTCATCCTCTCAGGTCTCTGCAGAATTACTGAACTGTCGAACTCACTCCATGCCTGTGCCTCTCCCAATCCAGTCCCTACAAAACCCACTATCTATTTAACACCGTCCTGTCACTATCACCCCCATGTCAATGTAAGCTCCTCCTGTGTCTCCACCATCTACCCATCTCCATAACCGTGTCCAGCTCTTACCCCACTATCTGTTTAAATATCACCTTCCTCTTGTTTGTGCTATGCTCCCTTATCTGTGAATCTGTTTCTGACCAAAATTGTTATCCCAGTCTCTGAAAAGAAATCCAGATTCCACAGCCTCTGTAACCCCCAGAACCTAAGCCTTCCTATATCTATAAACATCTTCAGTCACAACTACCCTGCATATCTCTGTTTGTTCCTCCTGTCGATACAAACCCCTTTATCTCTGTAATCTGCTCAGCTCCCTAAAACAGCCCCTATCTGTGATCCAGCCCTGTCCCACAAACATCCTTATCCCTGTAAACTTCTCCATCCCTCCCAACATTCCCAACTCCATGAACCCCTGTCAGCCCTACAGCTCTCCACATTTCTGTAACCTCCTGTGGGCCTATGGTCCTCCCTCCCTGTGAAACCACCTCCAGTCCCCATATCCCTCCCAATCGGGTACTTTGCTCCAGATCAGACCATTGCTGTCTCTGTAAACACCTCCACTCCTGACAACTCTTCCCATTTGTGTAACCTCGGTCCGACCCCATACTCTCCAGCTTCCTGCACCCACTTCCTGCATTGCAACCAAAACCACATGTTTCTGTAATACCCACCAGTGCTTACACCCTCCCCAACTCAGTAACCACTTGCAGCCCGAACAAAATACCTAAACTGTGAAACCTCTACAATCCTCCCTCCCTCCTCAACTACCTTCATCACCATGTAACCTCACAATTACTGTATCCTCCTTTTGGCACTCCTAATGTCTGCAAAATTATCCTGTCCTGATATCCCTCCCTACCTCTGTAACCCCCACCACCCTCCAGTGCCCTTCTGGGGAACATGGCAGGGGAGGGAAGATTTGTAGAGTCCGGGCTATGTTACGGAGGTAGAATTCTGGGAATTACAGATTTACTCTAATGTCTGTGGTGTGCAGATTATTGACGAGGACTCTAATGACAGGATTTATGACTACTTGGAAAACCATAGTTAAATTAGAGACAGTCAGTATGGGTTTGTGTGGGGCAGGTCATGCCTCACAAACCTTATTGAATTCTTTGAGGATATGCAGAATATGTTCATGGCTCATTCAGAACAGGAGGAAAATTGGGATACAGGGGAAATCTGTCTGTCTGGATACAGGACTGGATGACCCAGAGAAGACAGAGTATGGCAGCAGATGGACAGTATTGTGCCTGGAGCTCAGTGACCAGAGGTGTTCTGTAACAATCTGCTCTGGGACTCTGCTCTTTGTGATTTTTATAAATGACTTGGATGTGGATGTTGGAGAGTGGGTTAGTAAGTTTGCCAATAACATGAAGGTTAGTGGAGTGGTGGGGAATGTGGAGGGCTGTTGTAGGTTGCAATGGGACATTGACAGGACACAGAGCTGGGCTGGAAGTGGCAGATGGAGTTAAATCTGGAAAAGTATGAAGTGATTCATTCTGGAAGGTTGAATTTGAATACAGAATACAGAATACAGGGTGAAAGAATACTTGGCAGTGTGGAAGAACAGAGAGATCATGGGGTCCGTGTTCATAAATGCCTCAAAATCGCCACGCACGTTGGTAGGGTTGTTAACAAGGCATACGTTGTGTTGACATTCCTTAGCATCCTGGTGAGAGCACACTTGGAATATTGTGTTCAGTTCTGGTCCCCTGTTTACAGGAAGGCTGTGCAAGTTTTAGAGACCGTACACAGGAGATTTACCAGGATGTTGCCTGGAATGGAGGGAATTTCTTATGAAGAAAAATTGAGGGAGCTAAGACTTTTTTCATTGGAGTGAAGAAGGGGGCGGGGCGACTTTGTGGAGGTGAATAAGATGATAAGAGGCCCAGAGAGAGTGAATAGTCAGAGACTTTTTCTCTGGTGGAATAAATGGCTATTACAGGGCGACATAATTTTAAGGTGATTGGAGGATGGATAAGAGGATAGAGAATGGTAGGTGGTTGGATGGACTGCCAATGGTGGTAGTAAAATTAGACACATATGGGACATTTAATAGACTCTTGGACAGACACATGGATAATAGTAAAATGAAGGGAATGTAGCTGACTTTGATCTTACAGTTGGATAAAATATTGGCATGAAATCATGGCCGAAGGGTCTTGGGCTGAACTGATCTGTGTTCTATGTTCTGTCTGATAAACTGGGTGATAAGATCAGATCAGTGTAAAAGGATATGGCATTCAGGAGGAGCTAGTGAACTGAATACAAAATTTGCTTGATGGTAGTTGACAGAGGGTGATGGGAGACATGTTGTTTTTCTGACTGGAGACATGTGACCAGCGGGGAAGTGGGTCCCCTGTTGTTTGTCATTTGGATAAATGGTTTGGATGGGAATATTGGTTTCCTTGTAAGTAATTGTTTTGGGTGACACTGAAATTGGTGATAAAGTGGACAGTGAAGAAGGTTATCTGTGACCAAACAGGATGAACAGTACTGCTGGGAGAGTGGGCTGAAGAATAGCAGATGGAGTTTAATTAGATAGATATGAAGTGTTCCATTTTGGTGAAACAAACCAGGGTGGGACTTGTACAGTTAATGTTCGGGCCCTGGGTAGTGTTGTCAGTCAGTGACCCAGGGATGCAGGTACACAGTTCTTTGAATGTGGTGTCACAGGGAGGCAGGCTGGTGAAGCAGGCGTTTGGGATGTCTACCTTCATTGCGCAGAGTATAAAGAGTAAGAGTTGGGACGTCATGTTGTATCTGTACAAGACATTAATCAGGCCACTATAAAAGCATCGTTGATCAGTGGGAATAACACATCTGATTCACTGACCTCCTTTAGGGAAGGACATCAAATATTCTAACCTGGTCTGGCTAACATTGGACTCCAGACCCACAGCAATATGGCTGACTCTGAGCTGCCCTCTGGGTAATTAGCAGTGGGGTCAAAAACGTTGTTCCAGGCAGTGACACTCACATTCCATGAATGAATAAATAAAAATATCTATGTCCCTCCCTATCTCTGCAAACCCCTCCAGCTGCAGCAATTCAGACTGGCTTTGTAACACCCTGACCACTCTCTGTAACACTCTCACCATCTCCAGCACCTACACCTCTCCCTGTTCGTATCGTGTCAATGTTCCCCTTCCCACAGCCCTCCTCCTGCGAGCAGACCCTTTGCAATCCATTAACATTTACTCCTAAAACACTCTCTCACTTCAGGATTTGAAGTACTTTTTTGGTGATCTTCTCAGCCTCATAATCTAGTATGATCCATTTTGTCCTGAGTGAGGGATCAGTGGGAATTTCTTGCTGAGGTTTTTACTGTTTCAATTGAATGTCCTTTTGTTGAGTGTTTTGCATTGTCCCTTCAAATGTTTTCCACTGTTCATTTACAGGCACATATTTCAGTCTGTTTAGCTTGTTTACCTTGGTCAGTTCTCCTCTCAAACTCATGTCATTGGCTATTTTTGTTTCTAGTTGTAGCTTGTCCTTTTCGTGATTCACTTTAAAACTTTATATTTCTTTAAACTGCACTTTATCACAATTTCCTGAAGGATCTCTGCAGGTGACATTACTCATTCACTAAGTTTCATTACATGGTCGCTCTGCGATAGTTATGTCCCTTAACAGTTGCACAATGTGTTTTTCAAAGAAACACTGAAAAGAAAATAACCGTACTCCTCTTCCAATGTCAATGTTGTCAGTGTGATTGTCCCAGATTATACAAATATTGAAGATTTCCAAAATGATCACAATGCCTTTGTTAAAAAATTCCAATGATTTCCTGTTTAATGCAGTGATGAGCAACGAAATACTGTTTGGTGGCTAAAACTGTTCTGCTGCTTGTGTCCTCTGCAAGTAGTAGCCAGAATTTACATTCAGACTGACTCTACTTCATGATCTGATGCCAAATGCTTTCTCTGTAATGCCTTTGTTATCCATTATTGTTAACGTTGCCCATTTTGCCTGAGTTTTCACGAGATTACGAACCACTGAATATTTTTGTTCACCCTTTATCCATGTCTCCCTGGTGTCTAAATCTCTTCTATCTCTGTGTCACTAATCCATCGACCTTATTGCAGTAACGTTGTCCATTAAAAAAAACATGATATACTGTCTTCCACAATTTTCTGTCACAAATCTATTTGCTGATGTACAATTTTAGTAAAACTCTGTCCCATCCTGTTCCTTTCTGCTTGTCTTCAGCCACATTCCCATACTGCTCCCATACTTCAACTTTTCCCTTTGTATTTGGAAAGCTCCTTTCACCTGCATCCTCTCTGTCAGTTTAATGCCCTGTCCATAAACCTACCGATATGACTGGCTAGGACACAGGTCCCAGCACAGTTCCAGGGGGACCATCCTAATAGCTTTTTTTTATAAATCAACTGTGGGATGTGGGTTTCTCTGGCTGACCAGCCTTTTTTGCCCAACCCTAGAAGCCCTTGAACTGAGTAACTTGCTCGGCCATTTCAGAGGGTCAGTGAGAGGCAAACACTTTGCTGTGGGTATGTCGTGCAGACCACGTCAGGATGGGCAGATGTCCTTCTCGAAAGGACAAGGGTTTGGGTTTGTTATACATCAGTAATGGTTTCATACTTAATTGTGGATTGTTAATAATTAATTTTCAAATTATTGATTTCAAATGTCTCCTTTTCAGATGGTGGGATTCAATCCTGCCTCCCCTGAACATTAGCTGAGGTTTTGGATACATTCTCTCACAGTAATACCACTAGGCCATCACTTCACCTTCTCACTGGGTGCTCATTCCTAAGCACTGATACAAGGGCATCATGAAGCTAAACCCATTCTTCCAACATGGCTGTGTGATCCTGGCATCTTCCAGCAATCTGGGACTATTACTTCATATCGCTCCATTTTCCAGATCTCTGTGGGACTTCGTGCCATTCTCCATGTGTAACCCTCACTGCATCTGTTTAATTTCCCATTCTGTCCATTTCTCTGTCTCCTGTAGATACTCAGGAAAGTCCTGCCTCAATAGCCTTCACAGCTGCTGGGTGGATCGTCCATCACCACATTGCACGCAGTTGGTCTGCCAGAGAGAGACAAAGGGCAGGAAGATCTGGAGCCTTCAATAAATCCTGTAGCGAGGTAAGGTCACCCACAGTGCACAGAGCAAAGAACAATGAGAGGACTCCAAACATCTGTTAACACAACATGACATAGACACAGTGTTGGAGGGGAGCACAGTACACACACACACACACCACTCCCAGGCTCAATCACCGCCCCAACATAAGTTCTGATATATTAAAACTCACTACTCTGCAACAGTGTATCTATGGCATGTCTTGTGGTCCAGTGTCTTCAATAATTTTTAATTCCTGTAGCAGATCCTATCTCTGTAACCTCCTCTCTTCCCAATAGCCCCTCCACATATTTGAAATGTATTTGAAAAGCCCTTCATCAGGAACAGAGGCAGGGTGCCTGCAGAGTGGGGAGATAAATGAGAGGGGGCAACAATAGGTGAATGGGGTGCAGAAGAAGGTGATAGGTCAGAGTGGAGGATGGGGGAAGGTAGCAATGAGTACAGTGGGTGAATGTGAGTGAGGATGGGGGTGATAGGTCAGAGATGAGGATGGAGTGGATAGGTGGGAAGGGAAATAAGCCATTAGGACAGGTCATGAGGGCGGTGCTGAGCTGGAAGGCTGGAGGTGGGGTGAGATGGGGAAGGGGAAATCAGGAAACTGGTGAAGTCCATATTGATGCCCTGGGGTTGAAGTGTTCCGTGGCGGAAGGTGAAGCGTTCTTCCTCCAGGCGTTGGGTGGTGAGGGAGCGGCGGTGAAGGAGGCACAGGACCTGCATGTCCTCGGAGAGTGGGAGGGGGAGTTGAAATGTTGAGCCACAGGGTGGTGGGGTTGAATGGAATGGGTGTACCAGAGATGTTCCCTAAAGCGCTCTGCTAGGAGGTGTCCAGTCTCCCCAATGTAGAGGAGACCGCATCGGGAGCAGTGGATACAATAAATGATATTGGTGGATGTGCAGGTAAAACTTTGATGGATGTGGAAGGCTCCTTTTGGGGCCTTGGAAAGAGGTGAGAGAGGAAGTGTGGGCACAGGTTTTACAGTTCCTGCGGTGGCAGGAGAAGGTACCAGGAAGGAAGGGTGGGTTTTGGGGGGCGTGGAACTAACCACGTAGTCAATGAGGGAATGGTCTTTGCATAAAGTGGAGAGGGTTGGGGAGGGAAATATATCACTGGTGGTGGGGTCTGTTTGGAGGTGGCGGAAATGGCGGCGGAGGATTTGGTTTATGCGAAGGTAGGTAGGGTGGAAGGTGAGCACCAGGGGCATTCTGTCCATGTTACGGTTGGAGGGATGGGGTTTGAATGCGGAGATGCGGGATGTGGACGAGATGCATTGGAGGGCATCTTTTACCATGTGGGAAGGGAAATTCCGATCTCTAAAGAAGGAGGCTATCTGGTGTGTTCTGTGGTGGAACTGGCCCACATGGGAGCAGGTACGGCGGAGATGGAGGAATTGGGAATAGCGGTTGGGAATTTTGCAGGCGGTGGGGTGGGAAGATATGTAATCTAGGCATCTGTGGGAGTCGGTAGGTTTGTAAAAAATGTCGGTGTCAAGTCAGTTGTCATAAGGGGATGGAGAGTGCCAGGAAAGGGAGGGAGGTATCAGAGATGGTCCAGGTAAATTTAAGGTCAGGGTGGAATGTATTGGTGAAGTTGATGAATTGCTCAACCTCCTCGCGGGAGCACGAGGTGGCGCCAATGCAGTCATCAAAGTTGCGGAGGAAGACGTGGGAAATGGTGCCATTGTAACTCCAGGAGACGGACTGTTCTACGTAGCCAACAAAGAGACAGGCATAGCTGGGGCCCATGCGGGTGCCCATGGTTACCTCTTTGGTCTGGAGGAAGTGGGAGGATTTGAAGGAAACATTGTTAAGGGCGAGGACAAGTTCAGCCAAACGAATGAGAGTGTCGGTGGAAGGGTACTGTTGTGGACTTCGAGAGATGAAGAAACGGAGGGCTTTGGAGGTCCTGGTCATGGTGGATGGAGATGTAGAGGGATTGGATATCCACTGTGAAGATGAGGCGTTGGGGGCCAGGGAAACGGAAGTCTTGGAGGAGTGGAGGGTGTGGGTGGTGTCTCGAACGAATGTGGACAGTTCCTGGACTGGAGGATAGGACAATGTCGAGCTAGGTAGATATGAGTTCGGTCGGGTAGGAGCATGCTGAGACAATGGGTCGGCCAGGGTG
Organism: Hemiscyllium ocellatum; assembly: GCF_020745735.1. Lineage (NCBI taxonomy): Eukaryota > Metazoa > Chordata > Chondrichthyes > Orectolobiformes > Hemiscylliidae > Hemiscyllium > Hemiscyllium ocellatum. The sequence continues at coordinate 73,706 of NW_026867769.1, forward strand.
GTCAGGCTTGTGGATCGTGGGAAGGAGGTCGAACCGGGCAGTGGGGGATCCCGGACAATCAGGTTGGAAGCTGTGGGTGGGAGATCTCCTGAGGTGATGAGGTTCTGTATGCTCTGGAAGATGACGGTTTGGTAATGGGAGGTGGGTCATGGTAAAGGGGGTGGTCGGAGGAGGTGTCTTTGAGTTGGCATCATGGCTTCAGTGGTGTAGAGGTCAGTGCGCCAGACTCCCACTGCACCCCCTTTATCTGCTGGTTTGATGGTTAGGTCGGGATTGGAGCAGAGGGAGTGGAGGGCTGCACGTTGTGAGGGTGAGTGGTTGGAGTGGGGGAGGGGGTAGATAGGTTGAGGCGGTTAATGTCTCGGTGGAAGTTGGAAATGAAGAGATCGAAGGCAGGTAATAAGCCAGCTTGGGGTGTCCAGGTGGATGGAGTGTGTTGGAGGCCGGAAAAGGGGTTCTCAGAAAATAGGCGGGAGTTTTCATTATAAAAATAAGCTCTGAGGCGGAGGCGGTGGGAGAAGTGTTCGATGTCACGGCATATATTAAATTAATTGATGTTTGGACGGAGGGGAATAAAGGTGAGGCCTTTGCTGAGGACTGATCATTCGTCGTCAGTGAGGGGGAGGTCAGGGGGGATGGTGAAAACTCGGCAGGACTGGGAGCTGGGACCAGGCGTAGGTGTGGAGCTGGGGGAGGGGACGGAGCCTGTAACTGGAGTGGTTGTTGTGTTGGGGGGATGGGGATGGAGTCATGAGCAGGGGTGTTGCTCCTTTCAGGGTTCTGGGGGCAGGGATGGTGACAGTGGGACCTGGGGGTGGTGTCAGCAGAATGCAGGTGAGTGGTGTTGGTGGGGACAGAAGTGTTGGCAAACACGGCAGTCATTGAGTGTGTGACATCAGCGATGATGTGAGGGGCGGAAGTGATGTCACTTGTGGTGTATGAGGAATGCTGAGGGGCGGAAATGGCATTTACTTTATTTTAACCAATAATTTCCTTTCACAAATCTGTTTGATAATGTCGTATTTTAATTAAACTCCGTCCTTTACTGTTTCTTTCTTTTGGTCTTCATCCACAGCTCCATGGTGTTCCAATATTTCAACCTTTCTCTTTGGTCTTGGGAATTTCCATTCACCTCAGACCTGTCCCCCTCCTCATCTGTGTCCGTTTATAGCACACTGCATAATTCTGGTACCAGAGGAGCCTCTCCCAATAAAGTAGCTCTGTCCTCCCTGAGTACTGGGAGCAGTGCTCACTGGTCAGAACCACTTCTAATGATACCATTGTGTGATCCTGACACCTTCCAGCACTCTGCTGATATCACTCAGTCTCTCTCCATGTGATATCCCTCACTGTGTTGGTCTAATTGCTGCCTCGGTCAGCGCCTCTCACTCTTGCAGCTACTCCAGATCCTGAGCCAACAGCATTCTCCACTCCAGAGGGAAGCAACTGCACAGTCCATAGATGCAGACTGGGATTTTCCAGATCTCTGTGGGACTCAGTGACATTCTCCATGGGTAACCTTCATTGCATTAGTCTAATTTCCCATTCTGTCTACTTCTCTGTCTCCTGTAGGTATTCCTGATGTCCCTGACTCAACAGAATTCCCAATTCCTGTCTCGTCCATCACCACATTGAAGACGGTTGGTCAGCCAGAGAGAGATGGAGAGGGAGATCTGGATCCTTCAGTAAAACCTGCAGCCGGTAAGATCACTCACAGTAAACAGTACAGGGAGGGGTTCATGGGCATTAATTCAGTCCCTGAGGGCATGATGTAGGAACAATGCTGGGCAAGGAACATGAGAAAAATCTCAGGCTTCATTATCACTATCTTGTCTGTAAATTCATCTGTTCCACAGAACCCTCCCTGTGTCTGTCAGTTTCTCCACTGTCTGTTTCATTGATACCACTTCCCCTATCTCTATCAGCCCCTACAATCCTGCTTATCCCTGTAAGCTCCTCATATCAGTAAAACTCTCCAAGTTTCTGCCTTTGCCTTTAATCCTTGGTTCTGTCACATCTCTCCTTAACTGAAGAAAAACAACTCCTCAGTTCCTTAAGCCATCCCTGTCAGTGTAGTCCTTTCCAGACCTGAAAAACCTCCATGTCTTTGTGACTTTTTTGAACTCCTACTGCTTTCATGATCTCAGTAACCTTCCCCGTCATGACAACAAAAAAGCTCTGTACCTTAGTAACCTCCTCCAGCTGTTAGACTCCTCCTTATCTCTGGGCACAAAGCAGAGTGACCCTGCTTCTCTCATAAATTAGTTTCTGCATTTCTAATGATGACTATGAGCTCGTCCTGTCTCTGAAACGCACTCAGTCTCTGTAAACTCTGCTGGTCCCAATTGATGTAATTTCCTTCAGTAACTACAAACCTTTAATCTCCTCCAGACGCAACCATACAGTTTATTTCTATAACCTCCATGAGTGATACAGTCATAGACACGTACGGCATGGAAACAGACCCTTCGGTCCAACCCGTCCATGCCGACCAGTTATCCCAACCCAGTCTAGTCGCACCTGCCAGCACCCGGCCCATATCCCTCCAAACCCTTCTAATCATATACCCATCCAAATGCCTCTTAAATGTTGCAATTGTACCAGCCTCCACCACATCCGCTGGCAGCTCGTTCCATATCTCTGTGTGAAAAAGCTGCCCCTTAGGTCTCTTTTATATCTTTGCCCTCTTACGCTAAACCTATGCTTTCGAGTTCTTGTCTCCCTGACCCCAGGGAAAAGACTTTGTCTATTTATCCTATCCTATCCATGCCCTCATAATTTTGTAACCCTCTGTAAGGTCACCCCTCAGCCTCCGATGCTCCAGGGAAAACCACCCCAGCCTGTTCAGCCTCTCCCTGTAGCTCAAATCCTCCAACTCTGGCAACATCTTTATAAATCTTTTCTGAACCCTTTCAAATTTCACAACAATTCTTCCGATAGGAAGGAGACTGGAATTGCATAAAATATGCCAACAGTGCCCTAACCAATGTCCTGTACAGCCGCAATATGACCTTCCATCTCCTGTACTGAATACTCTGACCAATAAAGAAAAGCATACCAAATGCCACCTTCACTATCCTATCTACCTGCGACTCTACTTTCAAGGAGCTATGAACCTGCACTCCAAGGTCTCTTTGGTCAGCAACACTCCGTAGGACCCTACCATTACGTGTATAAGTCCTGCTAAAACTTGGTTTCCCAAAATGCAGCACATGCATTTATCTGAATTGAACTCCATCTGCCAGTTAGCCCATTGTCCCGTCTGGTCCAAATCCTGTTGTAACCCTCTTCGCTGAACACTAGACCTCCAATTTTGGTGTCATTTGCAAACTTACTGACTGTACCTCTTATGCTCGCATCCAAATCATTTATGTAAATGACAAAAGTAGAGGACCCAGCACCAACCCTTGTGGCACTCCACTGGTCACAGGCCTCCAGTCCTAAAAACAACCCCCACCACCACTCTCTGTCTTCTACCTTCGAGCCAGTTCTGTATCCAAATGGCTAGTTTTCCCTGTATTCCAGGAGATCTAACCTTGCTAACCAGTCTCCCATAGGGAACCTTGTTGAATGCCTCACTGAAGTCCACATAGATCACATCTATCACTCTGCCCTCCTCAATATTCTTTGTTACTTCTTCAAAAAACTCAATCAAGTTTATGAGACATGATTTCCCATACTGAAAATGTGTTGCTGGTTAAAGCGCAGCAGGTCAGGCAGCATCCAAGGAACAGGAAATTTGACGTTTCGGGCACATGCCCTTCATCAGGAATTCCGGATTCTAGATGATTTCCCATGCACAAAGCCATGTCGACTATTCCTAATCAGTCCTTGCCTTTGCAAATACATGTGCATCTTGTCCCTCAGGATTCCCTCCAACAACTTGCCCACCACTGAGTTCAGGCTCACTGGTCGATAGTTCCCTGGCTTGTCCTTACCACCCTTGTTAAACAGTGGCACCACGTTTGCCAACCTCCAGTCTTCCGGCACCTCACCTGTGATTATCGAGGATACAGATATTTCAGCAAGAGGCCCAGCAATCACTTCTCTAGCTTCTCACAGATTTCTCGGGTACACCTGGTCAATTCCTGGGGATTTAATCACCTTTAACCGTTTGAAGACATCCAGCACTTCCTCCTCTGTAATCTGGACATTTTGAAAGATGTCACCATCGATTTCCGTATAGTCTATATCTTCCATATCCTTTCCTACAGTAAATACTGATGCAAAATATTCATTTAATATCTCTGCCATTTTCTGTGGCTCCACACAAGGGTAGCCTTGCTGATCTTTGTGGGGCCCTATCCTCTCCCTAGTTACCCTTTTTTCCTTAATATATTTGTTAAAACCCTTTGCATTCTCCTTAATTCTATTTGTCAGACCTATCTCATGTACGCATTTTGCCCTCCTGATTTCCTTCTTAAGTATACTCCTACTTCCTTTATACTCTTCTAAGGATTCCCCCGATCGATCCTGTCTATACCTGACATATGCTTCCTTCATTTTCTGAACCAAACGCTCAATTGTTCAGTCATCCAGAATTCCCTATAGCTACCAGCCTTCCCTTTCACCCTGATAGGAATATACTTTCTCTGGATTCTTGTTATCTCATTTCTGAAGGCTTCCCATTTTCCAGCCGTCCTTTTAGCTGCGAACATCTGCCTCCAATCAGCTTTCAATTGTCCTTGCCTAATACTGTCAAAATTGGCCTTTCTCCAATTTAGAACATCAACTTTTAGATCTGGTCTATCCTTTTCCATCACTATTTTAAAACAAATAGAATTATGTCGCTGGCCCCAAAGTGTTCCCCCACTGACACCTCAGTCACCTGCCCTGCCTTATTTCCTACGAGTAGGTCAGGTTTTGCACCTACTCTAGTAGGTACATCCACATACTGAATCAGAAAATTGTCTTGTACACACTTAAGAAATTCATCTCCATCTAAACCTTTAACACTATGGCAGTCACTGTCAATGTTTGGAAAGTTAAAATCCCCTACCATAACTACCCTATTATTCTTACAGATAGCTGAGATCTCCTTACAAGTTTGTTTCTCAATTTCCCTCTGACTATTGGGGGATCTATAATACAATCCTAATAAGGTGATCATCCCTTTCTTATTTCTCCGTTTACCCAAATAACCTCCCTGGATGTATTTCTGGGAATATCCTCCCTCAGCAGGGCTGTAATGCTATCCCTTATCAAAAATGCCACTCCCCCTCCTTTCTTGCCTCCCTTTCTATCCTTCCTGTAGCATTTGTATCCTGGAACATTAAGCTGCCAGTCCTACCCATCCCTGAGGTATGTTTCTGTAATTGCTATGATATCCCAGTCCCATGTTCCTAACCATGTCCTGAGTTCATCTGCCTTCCCTGTTAGGCTCGTTGCATTGAAATAAATGCAGTTTAATTTATTTGCTCTACCTAGTCCCTGCCAGTCCTGACTGTTTGACTCACTTCTGTTCTCAGCCGTACCTGTCTCAGATCCAGCTCCCTAAATCCTCCCTGTGATTGTTACCACGTCCCATCCCTGCATTCCTCCAAATCCCTGTAAAGTCCTCCAATTCCTAAAACCCGCCCTGTATCTGTCACCTGTCCCAACTTCCACAACCCTCCCTATCTCTGTAAGATACCACCCCCGTCCCAGTTACTACAGCCCGCTGTATCATTAAATGCCATCGTCACTATAATATCAGAGTACGTGTGAAAGCAGGAACACTGTACTGGGTTAGATTATCAGCCCTGATCATATTGAATGGTGGGACCGACTCTGTGTTCAAATGGTCGATACATGCTCTTCTTTCCTGTGCTTCTCTATAAACTTACTATCTATATCACCTCCTTCAGTACCCACAGCCCTCCCTATCTCCATACACTCCTTCAGTCCCCACGACTCTTCCTATCCATGTAACCTGAATCCTTCCCCACAAACCTCCCTAACTCCATAAACTCCAAAAGGCCCTACGACCCTCCCAATCTCCATAATCTCATCCATTTGTGACGACGCTCCCATTCAGAGTAACCTCCTTCAATTCCCATGATCCTCCTGATCTGTGCAACTTCCTTCTGGCCCAACAGCCATGCAGATCTCTTTGTCCCCTTTCAGGCCCCACAGCACTCCCTATCTCCATGATGTTCTTCAGTCACCACTGCACACACTATCTCCATAACCTCATACAGTCCCCACATCACTCCCTATTTTTATAATGTCCTTCAGTCCCCATGACCTTCCTTATTTCCAAAACATCTATTACCTGGTGAACCTGTAAGCTCCCTTTTTCAGTTTGTTAAACACGAACCCCCATAACCCTTTTTGCTGCCAGTCTGAAACCAAACAGTGTTAGCCTGACAGTAGGTCGGGAGCTAAAATATGTTTGAAAGGATATGTCAGTGAACAATAACTGGACCCCCAGAAACACTTATAATAAAAAGAGAATGTGGCTTTAAGCCTGTAGGATTGTATTTTTATTGGCGTGAGTATAAATGGCAGAGTAGATACGGGTGTAGGGGTCGTTGTACCGAGGATACGGTTTATTTGAATTTTCAGAAACCTTTACACAAGTTTCAGTAAAGGCTAAAGAGTAACTTGGTAGAACATAGGGCACCTTACCTTGAGGTGGTTGAGGTATTAGACAAAATAGTGATGTCAGTATTTAGTGTGGAGAAAGACATGGAATCTCGGGAACTTGAGGAAATGAATAGTGATGTCTTGGAAAGAATCCTCAACAGAGAAGAGAAAGTGCTGGAATCTTAAAGCAAATAAAGGTAGATCAATCCTCAATAGCTCATTCAGTCTATCCTTGAATATTCATGGGAAGCTAGGGAAGAGATTGTGGTGTCCCTAACAGAGATATTTATATTATCAATAGACACAATGAGTTACCGGAAGAGTGGAGGGTGCCTAATGCTATTCCATCACTTTAGGGCTGCAGGGAAAAACCAGAGAATAACAGCCCAGTGAGCCAGTGCTAGCTAAGTTGTTGGAGGAGATTCGGAGAGAAAGGAGCGACATATATTTGCAAAGGCAAGGGCTGATTAGAGATACTCAGCATGGCGTTGTGAGTGGGAAACCGTATTTCACAACTGGATTGACTCTTCGAGGAGGTGGCCAAGAGATAGATGAAGGCAGAGCAGTCAGCGTTGTCTACGTGGACTTCAGCAAAGCATTTGACAAGGTTCCAAGGGATGTAGCACATCTCGTCAAGATGAAGAATGAAGCTAAACCGACGTTTTAGGAACGAAGGATCAGAAGCAGGGCTCTAGAGAGTTACATGGGCCAGCACGGTGGCTTAGTCGTTAGCACTGCTGCCTCATAGCACCAGGGACGCGATTACAATTCCAGCCCCGGGCGACTGTCTGTGTGGAGTTTGCACATTCTCCCCATGTCTGTGTGGGTGTCCAACAGGTGCTCCGGTTTCCACCCACAGCCCAAAGATGTGCAGGTTAGGTGAATCAGCCATGTGTTATTCAAGAAAGGGAATAGAGATAATCCTGGGAACTACAGACCTGTCAGTTTTCTGTCTGTGATGTGCAGATTATTGGAGACTCTGAGATACAGGATTTATGATTCCTTGGAGAACCATAGTTTGATTAGAGAAAGTCAGCATTTGTAAGGGACAGGTCATGATCACAAATCTTATTGCATCCTTTGAGAATGTGACAAAACACATGTATGGCTCATTGAGAAAGAACAATGCATGGGATATATGGAAACCTGTCTGTCTGGATACAGAATTCCTGGCCCATAGAAGACAGAGGGTGATGCATTCAGCCTGGAGCTCGGTGACCAGTGGTTTTCTGCACGGAGAGGTTACAGGACGTCTGCTTTTGGTAATTTTATGAATGACTTGGATGTGTGAGTGGAAGATTGGGTTAATAAGTTTCTCAATGACATGAAGGTTGGTGGAGTGGTGTGGAGTGGTGAATAGTGTGGATGTCTATTGGAGATTGCAATGGGACATTGACAGGATGTAGAGCTGGGCTGAGAAGTGGCAGATGAAGTCAAATCTGGAAAAGTGTGAAGTGGTGTATTTTGGAAGGTGAGACTTGAATGCAGAATACAGGGATAAAGGCAGAATACTGGATAGTGTGGAGGAACAGATCAATCTTGGGTTTCATGACCAGAGATCCATCAAATTTGCCACCAAGCTGAGAGTGTTGTTAAGAAAGAATATGTTGTATCGGCTTTCATTAGCTGGGGGATTGAGTTTTAAAGCCATGCGGTTATGCTGCAGCTCTATACAGCCTTGTTTAGATCCCAATTAGAATATTGTGTTCAGTTTTGATCCCTTCATTACAGGAAGGATGTGGAAGTTTTAGAGAGGGTAAAGAGGAGATTTACCAGGATGCTGCCTGTACTGGAGAGCATGTCTTATGAAGAAAGGTTGAGGGAGCTAAGGCTTTTCTCATAGGAATGAAGAAGAGTGTGCTGTGATTTGAAAGAAGTCAACAAGATGGTGTGAGGCAAAGATAGAATGAACAGTGAGAGACCTCTTTATCCCACGACATACATGGTACCAGGGGGCATAATTATAAGGTGATTGGAGGATGTGTAAGGGGAGATTTCAGATGTAGGTCCTTTACACACAGAGTGGCGGGTGGGTAGAATGAGATATTTTAACAGACTCTTGGATAGGCACATGGATGGTAGCAAAATGAAGGGTATGTAGGTTAGTTTGATCTTACCGTCGGGTCAAAGATGGGCATGGCTTCATGGCCGAAGGGTCCTGTGCTGTACTGTTCTGTGTTGTATGTTCTGTTTGGTAAACTGTGTAATAAGCTCAGATCAGTGTAAAAAGGTATAGCATTCAGGAGGAGCTAGTCAATTGGATACAATATTGGGCTTGATGGTAGGAGACAGAGGGTGATGGGAGACATGTTGTTTTTCTGACTGGAGACATGTGGCCAGTGCTGTAGTGGGTCCCCTGTTATTTGTCATTTGGATAAATGGTTTGGATGGGAATATTGGTTTTGTGGTAAGTAAGTTTTTTGAGTGACACTGAAATTGTTGGTAAAGTGGACAGTGAAGAAAGTTGTCTATGATACAACAAGATTAACAGTACTGCTGGGATAGTGGACTGAAGAATAGCAGATGGAGTGTTCCAATGTTGTGAAACAAACCAGGGCGGGACCTGTACAGTTAATGTTCGGGCCCTGGGGAGCGGTGTCAGTCAGAGACCCAGGGATGCAGGTACACAGTTCTTTGTAAGAGGTGTCACAGGTAGACAGGCTGGTGAAGCAGGCGTTTGGGGTGGTTACCTTCTTTGGGCACAGCACTGAGAGTAGGAGTTGGGAGTTGGGATGTCATGTTGTGGCTGTACATAAAAGCATTGTTGACCAGTAGGAAGTACTCATCTGTTTCACTTACATCCTTTAGAGAAGAACATCTGACGTTCTAACCTGGTCTGGCCTGCACGGGACACCAGATCCACAGCAATATGGCTGACTCTGTGCTATACTCTGGGTAATTAGCAGTGGGGCAAAGAACGTTAGTCCAATCAGTGACATCCACATCCCATGAATGAATAAATAAAAATACCTATGTCCCTCCCTACCGCTGCAAACCTCTCCAGCTGCAGCAATCTGTACTGGCTTTGTAACACCGTTCAGGCCCTGACCACTCTCTGTAACACTCGCACCACCTCCAGCATCTTCAGCTCTCCCGGTTCCTGTTGTGACATAAAACCTTGACAATTATTCCCTCTTCCATCAGATCTCCTCCTGCGAGCAGATCCTTTGCAATCCCTTTAAAACTTACTCCTAAAATATTCTCTCACTTCAGGACAAAGAACATTTTGGTGATCCTCTAAGCCCGATTATCTAATATGATCCTTTTTACTTGAGTGAGGGACCGATGGGGATTTCTTGCTGAGGATTTGTCTGTTTCAATGGAATGTCCTTTTGTTGAGTGTTTTACACTGCTCCTTCAAATGTTTTCCACTTCTCATTTACAGGCACATATTTCAGTCTGTTTAGCCTGTTTACCTTGGTCAGTTCTCCTCTCCAACTCATGTTATTGGTTATTTTTGTTTCTACTTATAGCTTGTCCTTTCTGTGAATCATTTTAAAACTTTATCTTTCTTTAAACTGCACTTTATCACAATTTCGCAGAGGATCTCTCCCGGTGACATTACTCATTCACGAAGTTTGATCACGGTCGCTCTGAGATAGTTTTGTCCCTCGCCAGTTGCACAATTTGTTTTTCAAAGAAACAGTGAAAACTAATTCTCTGAACTCCTCTTCCAATATCACTGTTGTCAGTGTGACTGTCCCAGATTATGGGAATATTGATGTTTCCCAAAATTATCACAATATGTTTGTTAAAATAATTCCAAAGAGTTCCTGTTTAATGCAGTGATGAGCCATGGAATGCTGTTCGGTGGCTAAACCTGTTCTGCTGCTTGTAGCTTGGCAGGTAGTAGCCAGAATTTACATTCATACTGACTCTACTTCATGATCTGATGCCAAATGCTTTCTCTGTAATGCCTTTCTTACCCATTATTGTTCGTGTTGCCCACTTTGCCTGAGTTTCCGCAAGGTTGTGATCCATTGAATATTTATGTCCACCTTTTGTTCACCCTGTAACCACATTTCTCTGGTTTCTAAGCTTCTTTTATCTCAGTGTCACAAATCCATCCACCTTATTGATAAGACTTCGTCCATTTAAAAAAAAACCCATAATTTACTCTTTCCCACAATTTCTTATAACAAACCTATTCACTGATGTACAGTTTTAGTTCAACTCTGTCCCATCCTGTTCCTTTCCGATTGTCTTCAGTCACATCCCCATGCTGTTCTGATGCTTCACCTTTTTTCTTTGGATTTGGAAATCTCCTTTCACCCGAACCCTGTCCCTGCATCCTCTATGTCACTTTAAAGCCCTGTTCATAAATCAACTGACATGTTTGGCCAGGACACTGGTCCCAGCACAGTTCCAGTGGGACCATCCTCATGGATTTTTTTTATAAATCAGGTAGGGGATGTGGGTGTCTCTGGCTGACCAGCCTTTGTAGCCCAGCCCTATCTGCCCATGAGCTGAATAGCTTGCTTGGCCATTTCAGAGGGCAATTGAGAGGCAAACACTTTGCTGTAGGCATGTCATGCAGACTACGTGAGGATGATCAGACCTCGTTGTCGAAAGGACAAGTGGGCGGCACGCTGGCTCAGTGCTGAGAACTCCTGCCTCACAGCACCAGAGTCCCAGGTTCGATACCAGCGACTGTGTAGAGTTTGCACATTCTCCCCTTGTCTGCGTGAATTGCCTTCGGATTCTCCGGTTTCCTCCAACAGTCCAAAGCCGTGCAGGTCAGGCGAATTGGCCATGCTAAATTGTCCATAATGTTAGGTGTATTAGGTGGAGGGAGATGGGTCTGAGTGGGTTACTCTTTCGAGGGATGGCGTGGACTGGTTGGGTCGAAAGGCCTGTTTCCACACTGGAGGGAATCTAATCTAAGAGATTGTGATTTTTGTACATCAGCAATGGTTTCATATTTGTTTATGGATTGTTAATTGCTATTTTTAAAATTATTGATTTTAAATTCCACCATATCTTATGATTGGATTCAAACCTGCCTCCCCTGAGCACTAACTGAGGTTTTGGACAAATGCCCTAACAATAATGTTACTGGGTCATCACTTCACCTGCTCACTGGTTGTTCATTCCTGAGCACTGATACATGAAGCTAAACCCATTCTTCCAACATGATTGTGTGATCCTGAAGCCTTCCAGCACTCCGGTGATCTCTCTTAGTCTCTCCCTATGTGGTATCCCTCACTGTGTGGGTCTAATTGCTGCCTCTGTCAGTGTCTCTCACTCTTGCAGCTACTCCAGATCCTGAGCTAACAGAATTCTCCACTCCAGAAAGATGCAACAGCACAGGCCAGGGATGGAGCTTGGGATTTTCCAGATATCTGTGGGGTTCATTTCCATTCTCCTTGTGTAACCCTCACTGCATCAGTCTAATTTCCCATTCTGTCTATTTCTCTGTCTCCTGTAGGTAGTCAGGAAGTTCCTGACTCAATAGACTTCCCAACTGCTGTGTGTCTCATCCATCACCTTATTGTAGATGGTTGGTCAGCCAGAGAGACAAAGGGCAGGGAGATCTGGAACCTTCAATAAATCCTGCAGTGAGGTAAGATCACTCACAGTGCACACAGCAGGGAGCACAGTGCAAATATTGGCTAACGATACATGATATAGATACAGTGCTGCGTGGGGAGCACAGTATAGACACACCCCATGCTCAGTCACCACATCTACTTTAACTGAAATTGCACTGAGACAGCATCGGAAGTTCATAGTTATCAATCCAGGCCTGTGCTGTCTCAGTGAGCGTCAGGACAACAGAGGGGAGAGTGGGCCTCCGACGAGATGTTGTGAATGCTGCCTGGGATCTTTCTGTTCTGTGTTCTCCCTCTAACACTGTACTAAGACTCACTACTCTGCAAAACTGTATCTGTGGCATGGCTTGTGCACCAGTGTCTTCAGTCAGTTTTAACTCCTACAATAGTTCCTGGCCCTGTAACCTGCTCCATTCCCGATAGTCCCTCCACATATTTGAAATGTACTGCATTCCAGAATACCATCCCTATCACTGTAACTTGCTTCAGTGTCTACAACATGCCTTATTTTGGTACACTAATCCTCTTTAACTGGATACAGAGTGATATAGCACGGAAACAGAACCTGTGGTCCAACTCCACAATGCTGCCTATGTTTCCTAAACTGAATGAGTCTCAATTGCCTGCATTTGGCCCTTAGCTCTTCCAACCTTATCCTCTCCATGTTCCTGCCCAAATGTCTGTTCCATGCTGTAATTGTTCTTGTTTCTCGAATGTGCCTGAGGCAGTCTGTTCCGTCTATGCACCATCCTCTGTGGGTAACGTTCCCCGTTAACTCCCTCTTTAAATCCTTGCTCTCTCACCTCCTGTTTATACCCTCGAGTTTTGGACTCACCTACCCTTGGCTATTCATCATTCTTAGGTCACCCCGTGGCCTCCTCTGCCCAAGGGAAATATTTAGGACAATGATACAAATATCTCCAACGTATGTAACAAAGTGCTGGCCAATGTCGACAAGTGTGCCAAATGCCGCTTTCCCCACCCTGTCCACCCGGTATGCCACTTCCGAGGAACAATGTAACTTGCACCCCCTGGTCTCTCTCTCTTTCTTTCTTCGACAACCCTGGCCAGAGCCCTTCCATTAACTGTGTTAGTCCTCCCTGGTTTGTCTTAACAAAATCCAACATCTGAATTAAACTCCATCTTTCATTCCTTGGTCCACTGGCCCAGTTGGTCAAGATCCCCTTTGATAACCGTATTTACTGCCCACTACACCATTAATTTGATCTTCAACAAACTTTCGCACAATCACTCCTATATTTTCAACCAATTCCTTTATGTAGATGATGCACATCAGTGGACCCAGCCCTGATCCTTTATTCAATAAAGGAATAAAACCATATTCTTGTCATTGAGCCATACAGCATAGAAACTGACCCTTCAGCTGATACTCACCATCATCTGAAACTAAACTCTTCCCAGCTGCCTGTTGCTGGCCCATATAACTCCAACCCTTCCCTATTCACCTGTTTATCCAAATACCTTTTAAATGTTGTAATTGTACCCACATCAACCCATTCTCAGGACGTTCATTCCACACTCAAACCACCCTCGGTGTAGCAAATAGCCCCATATCTTTTTTTTGAACATCTCTCTCCTCTAACCTTAAAATGTGGCTCCTCCTCTTGAGACTCCCCCATCCTGAGGAAAAGGCAACGACCATTAAATTGATCTATATTCCTCATTTTTTTCATAAACCTTTATAGTATGATGTCTCAAACTCCAGGCTCCAGTGAAAAAAAGGGTCAGACTATCCAGCCATTTTTCAGAACTGAATCCTTATATACCCAGCAATATCCTGGTAAATCTCTTCTGAATGCCCTGCAGCTTAATAATACCCTCCCTGTTAACTGGGCGACCAGGACTGGATAGAGTATTGCAGAACAGGCCTCACAAATGTCTGTGCAATCTCAACATGACGTCCCAATTCCTCAACTCAATTTACTGAGCAATAGTCAGGCATGCCAAGCACTGTCTTATCCATCCTGTGATGCAAACGTCAAGAATCATGTACCTGAACCAGGAGGTCCCTCTGCTCTAAAACACCAACCGAGGCTCGAACATTAATTGTATAAGCTCTACCTTGTTTGTTTTACAAAATGCATTGCCTTGTATTTATTCAGATGGAATTCCATCTCTTGTTTTTCAGCCCATTCACTCACTTCATCAAGATCCCTTTGTAATCTCAGAAAACATCCTTCACTGTCCATGACGCCACCCTCCAGCCTGCCAGCCCATCACACATAGTACACGTACGTTTGTTAGGGGCTCCAAAATTTACTCCCTAGCATTCCACAGTGTCCTGTGATACACTTAATCAGGATCTGGGACACGCCATAGTTTTGTGTTTTAAAACCTCCAGCACCACCTCTTTTCAAGTCATAGAGATATACAGCATAGAAACAGACCCTTTGGTCCCCAACTCGTCCAGGCTGACCAGAAGACCTAAATAAATCCATTCCCTTTTCCAACATTTGGCCCATATACGTCTACACCCTTACTATTCAGCTGCCCATCCAGATACCTTTTAAATGTTGTAATTGTATCAGTCTCCATTACTTTCTCTCTCAGCTCATTCCATACACACATCACCATGTGTGTGAAGACGTTGTCCATTCAGTCCCTCTGTAAACCATTCACCTCTAACCTTAAACTTATGCCCTCTAGTTTTGGACTCCCCAAATTCTGGGAAAAGGCCCTGAATGCTTACCCTATCCATACCGCTCATGTTCATATAAACTTCTATATGGTCATCCCTAAGTCTCCGATTCTCCAGTGACAGTAACCCCAGCTTATTCAGCAACACCCCGGGCAATATCTCGTAAATCTTTTCTGAGCCCTTTCAAGTTTCACAACATCCTTCCTATAGCAGGGAGACTGGAATTGCAGAGGACTCCAAATGTGGTCTAACGAATTGCTCTTGGTCCCTGAGGTCCCCGGTCTTTCTCCACAGTAAGTTCTGGGGTGAAAAAAATGTTTAGGATCTTAGCAAATATCCTGCAGTTCCACACATCGATGGCATCATTGATCTTTAATGGATACTATTTTGTCCTGAGTTACTTATGCACTCTTAATATACTGATACAATCACTTTTGGATTCCCCTTTCCTTCTCTGCTGAGGCTATTTCTTGTACCCTTTCTCCATTCCTGTTTTCTACTCAGTGTATTCCTACAGCCCCTGTATATCTTCAGGGATTCCCTTGATCCAGCTGGCTATACCTGACATGTGCCCCCTTTTCCTTGACCAGACCCTCAATAGACAGCCAGTGTTTCCGAATGCTGTCAGTATTGAGCTGCACACAAACAGGAAAATGCTGGCGCTAATCGATCAGTTTATCTCACTTTTAAAATATTCTCACTTGGCAAACTTCCCTTTCCCTGTAAATAATTCCCTTCCCCAATCATATTTTGAAAGTTCCTGGCTAACACGATCAAGATTGGTCTGGCTCCATTTTATAACTTGCACTTGTGGACCAGGCCTGTCCTTTTCCAAAGCTGTTTTGAAACTACTAGAACTGTGGTCACTTTGGCAAAATGCTTTCCCACTCACACCTCAGTCCCTTTCCCGACCTTGATTCCCAAGGGGCGGTCAGGTTTTGCCCCTTTCTCTTTTCAGGCCATTTACATATTGATTGGGAGTTTTCTGGAACACAATTACCAAATTCCTCCCTTGCAAACGCTGAACACTGGCAGTCCCAGTCTAGGTTTGGAAAGTTCAAAAACCCGACCATAACAGCCCTGTTATTCTGGTTGATATTTAAGATGTCCCAACATATTTGTTCCTCAGTCTGCCACGGATTATTCGGGGTCAGCAGTCAGATCATATCAAAGTGATGACCCATTCTTATTTCTCAGTTCGACTAACATAGCTTCACTGGGCGATCCCACAGGAATATCCTCTCTAAGTACTGCTGGGATGATTCATTCACCACCACACGTCCTCTCTTGCCTCCACTTCCTGTAGCATCTCTACCTTGAAACAATGAACTGCCAGTCCTGCCCCTCCCTCAGCTGTGTTTCTGTAATAACTAAAATATCCCAGTCCCATGTTCCAATCCATACCTTGAGTTCATCTTCCTTAGCTGTCAGGCCCCTTGGATTGAAATAAATGCGGTTTAATCATCGGTTTTCTCCCATTCCCTGCTATGTTCTTGCCTGCCTTGTCTGCTAAAATTACTGTCTGTAACTCGTGTACCAGCATCAATCTTCTTTCTGGCCTTACGTCTATTTAAGGTCCAACACCCTGCCAGGCTAGGTTATATCCTCTCAAGCATCTCTAGCAATACACCCCAGCAGGATGTGGGTCCCTCTCCCGCTCCCAGTTTAGGTGCCTTTCCCACCCTGTCTCCCTGTGCTGACACCTTCAGGGATCTATGGACTTGTCCACCAAGGTCCCTGTATTCCTCAATACTCCGCAAGGTCCTACCATTCATTATGTCTGTCCTTCGCTTATCGTTCCTCCCACAGAGTATCTCCTCACTTCGATCAGAACTAAACTCTGCTTAGATTTTCATCTGATCGACATCGAACAGCAGACGGAGATGATCCTCCTCACTGTGAACAACACCCTCACCTTTCATATCATCTGCAAACCTACTAATGATACCTTTTGTTTTCACATCCGAGTTATTAATGTTCAATGGTTCCTGCACAGATCCCTGTGGTACACCCGCTGGTGAAAGTATTCTATTCACCAAATTTGCATCCAATTTGCCAACCTGCCTTGAAACGCAGTTCTTTTGGATCAGCCTTACATTTTGCATCTTGTTCAAGGACTTCGTCAAGTACATGTAAAACACTCATCTGCACTGCCTTCATCAATATACTTCAGCACCATTTAAAGAAAAAACTGAACTGAATTCCTCCGACGGTACCTTCCTCTGCCAAATCTGTGATGACTAAACCAAGTTGGTCCTTATCTTTGCAAGTGTTGATTCATCCTCACAATTCATTCAAATCATTTCCCTCCCCCTGCTGTCAGACTATCTGCTATGTAATTACCTGGCCTATCCCTGCTGTCCTTCCTGAACAAAGGAACGACATTAGCGACCCTGCAGTCAGTCAGCACTTCACCTGTGTCCAGCAAAGTATTATATATATCCACCGGAGCCCAACAAATTCTGGGTAATTAGCAGTAGGGTAAAAGAATGCTGGTCCAGGCAATGACACCCACATCCCATGAATGAATAAATAAAAGTACATATGTCCCTCCCTACTTCTGCAAACCCCTCCAGCTGCAGCAATCTGTCCTGGCTTTGTAACACCGTTTTGGCCCTGCCCACTCTCTGTAACTCTCTCACTAACTCTAGCACCTTCGTCTCTCCATGTTTCTCTCGTGTCAATAAACGTTGACAATGTTTCCCTTCCCATTGCCCTCCTCCTGTTAGCAGACCCATTTCAATCCCTTTAAAACTTACTCTAAAACTCTCTCTCAGTTGAGGATTTTAAGTACTTTTTGGTGATGTTCTCAGCTTCATAATCTAATATGATCAGTTTTGTCCTGAGTGAGGGACCGGGGGGGATTTCTTGCTGAGTTTTTGTCTGTTTCAGTCGAATGTCCTTTTGTTGAGTGTTTTACACTGTTCCTTCAAATGTTTGCCACTGTTCATTTCCAGACGCCCATATTTCAGTCTGTTCAGCCTGTTTACCTTGGTCAGTTCTCCTATCAAATCCATGTAATTGGCTAGTTTTGTTTCTAGTTGTAGCTTGTCCTTTCTGTGATTTACTTTAAAACTTTATATTTCTTTAAACTGCACTTTATCACAATTTCCCAAAGGATCTCTCCAGGTGACATTACTCATTCACTAAGTTTTATCACACAACAGTCGCTCTGAGACAGTTACGTCCCTAACCAATTGCACAATGTGTTATTCTAAGAAACACTGAAAAAAATTCTCTGAACTCCTCTTCCAATATCACTGTTGTCAGTGTGAGTGTCCCAGACTTTGCGAATATTGACATTTCACTAAATGTTCACCATTCCTTTTTTTAAAAATCCAATGAATTCCTATTTATTGCAGTGACGAGCCATGGAATATTGTTTGGTGGTCTAAAACTGTTCTGCTACTTGTGTCCTTGGCAAGTAGTAGCCAGAATTTACATTCAAACTGACTCTACTTCATGATCTGAGGCCTAATGCTTTCTCTATAATGCATTTTTTAACCATTATCGTTATTCTTACCCATTTTGACTGAATTTGCACAGGGTTGTGAACCATTGAATATTTCTGTCCACCTTTTGTTCGTCCTGTAACCACATCTCTCTGGTGTCTAAACCTCTTTTATCTCTGTGTCACAAATCCATCTACCTTGTTGCAGAGACTTTGGCCATTAATAAAAATCATAATTTACTCCTTCCCACAATTTCCTGTCACAAATGGATTTGCTGATGTACAGTTTTAGTTAAACTTTGTCCCATCCTGTTCCTTTCTGTTGTCTTCAGTCACATTCCCACGCTGCTCTGATGCTTCACGTTTTCTCTTTGGATTTGGAAAGCTCCTTTCACCTGAAGCCTGTCCCTGCATCCTCCCTGTCAGTTTAAAGCCCTGTCCATATACCTACCAACGTGATTGGCCAGGACATTGTTCCACTGGAACTGAGCTGGGACCAATCTGAATGGATTTTTTTAAAAAAAATCCGGTCTGGGATGTGGGTGTCTCTGGCTGACCAGTCTTTATTGCCCATCCCTTGTTGCCCTTGAGCTAAGCAGCTGGCTCGCCCATTTCACAGGGTCATTGAGAGGCAACCACTTTGCTGTGGGTATGTCGTGCAGACCACATGAGAGTGAACTGTTGTCTTTCTCTGAAGGTCAAGTGTTTGGATTTTTATCAATACTTATTTATGGATTGTTAATTCCAATTTTTAAAACATATACTCATTTAAAATTCCACATGGTTAGAATTTATAAAGAAGAAGGGGGTGGTCACTTTGATGGGACTGTATTGTAGACTGTTATAGACACAACAGATGCCAGAGGAGCAGATGTGTAGAGAGATTGCTGATAACTATAGGATTGGAAGAGGAGTACAGGCTGGAGATTTTAATATTCCCTGTATTGACTGGGCCACCTGGAGTATAAAAGACCTGGACGGAGTGCAATTTTTCAAATGTGTCCAAGGAAGGTTTCTAAATCAGTATGCCGAGGGCCCTACTCTACTCAGCAGGTGCAACACTGGAACACCCCTCACAAAACAAGGTCGGACTAGTGACTGAAGTGTCATTCGGAGAGCACTTTGGGTCCAGTGCCCACAACTGTCTTCGTTTTAACATAGTTATGGAGGAAGATCAGTAGGTCCCCAGAATGAGTAGGAAAACTGGAACAGGGCCAGGTTTGGGGCCATTCTGCAGGATCTGGCCAGCGTCAATGCTGTGAATTTAAAATTGCACAATGCCCAGTTATAATCCAACTCCCTTTGGAAGCGCTGGTGATCACTGTAACAGATGAAAGGCTTCAACTAAGTTTGTTTGATATTATATTCCATGACCCTGCCATCCTGTTGCTATAAATTCTGTGTATTAGGATTGTGCTCCACAACCACCTGATGAAGGAGCAGTGCTCTGAAAGCTAGTGCTTTCAAAAAAATTGGTTGGACTGGAACCGAGTGTTGGGTGATTTTTAACTTTGTACACCCCCAGTCCAACACCGGCACCTCCATATTATGATTCCAGTCGATTGGGTGAGTCTGTTTGAAGGAAAGGGAACAACTGGTAAATGGGAGGGTTGTTAGAGTGTGATCTCAAGAATCCAGGACCAGTCTTCCCCATTGGGATAAAGGGAAAAACTGGCAGGGTTAGGAATCCTTGGCTGGTGAGGGATAATAAGGCTCTGGTCTTGAAATGAAGACTGCTTGCATTGGGTTTAAGCTATCCGTATCTACATAAACTCTTCTATTCTTAAAGACACGATCAATCTGTGGAGACCCTACAATTCTTTCAGTCCCTCTAAGACTCCAAATCTGCAGAAATCATTCCAATCCCTGTGACTCTTCCGATCCAGTTCCTACAAGACCCACTATCTATGTGATATATTTTCATTGCCAGCCCCACCCTGTCAATGGAAGCTCCTCCAGTGTCTCCATCCATCCACTCATTTCCATAATCTTCTCCAGCTCTTACATGTGTAAACATCACCCTCCCCGACAATCCTTCCCACTTTGACCAAACTGGAGGAGGTTACTAATGCTCGCTAATCTGTGAAACTGTCTCCAAAGAAAATTGCTGTCTTTATCACTTGGAAAATCTGATTGATTCCACATCCTCTTTATCTAAATAACCTTCAGAACCTAAGCCTTCCTGAAAATACAAACATCTTCAGTCAAGACTACCCTCCATACGTCTATTTGTTTTTCCAATCTGTACAACCCACTTTATCTCTGTACTCAGCTCCATTCACCTGAAACATTCCTGTCTGTGTAAAACACCCCATCCTACCACTATCCTTATCCCTGTAAACTGCTCCATTCCTCCCAACCTCCCATCTCCATGAACTCCTGTAGGCCCGGTAGCTCTCCACATTTCTGCAACCTCCCGTGGCTCTATGGTCCTCTTTCCCTGTGAAACCACCTCCAGTCCCCACACCCGTCTCAGTCAGGGTCATCTGCTCAAGACCAGACAATTTCTGTCTCTGTTCCCTCCTACAACCTTAGCAACGCCTCTTATTTGTGTCACTTAATTCAGATCACATCCTCTCCCATCTCCCAAAACATCTTGCTGCCAACATAACGCTTGCTATTTAGAACATGGAATTGCATGTTCCAGTACAAGCTCTTCCACGCTCAATATTGTGCTGACCTTTTATCCTATTCTGAAGACGAAACAAACCTACATACCTTACATTTTACTATCATTGATATGCCGATCCAAGAGTTGCTTAGATGTCTGTAATGTGTTTGAATCTACTACCAAAGCTGGCAGTCCATTCCACGCACCCACCACACTCTGTGTAAATAACGTACCAGTCCTGACCATGCCGACAGCATATCCCAACCCAATCTAGTTCTGCCTGCCAGCACCAGACCCTCTGATATCTAAGCTAAACACTCCGCCAATTACCTGACACTTATGTCCCCTTGTGATAGCCATTTCGTCATGGGAAATAGTCTCTGGTTATCCACTCTATCTATGCCTCTCATTCCCTTGTACACCTCTATCATGTCACCATTCTTCCTTCTTCGCTCTGATCAGAAAAGCCCCAGCTTCCACAAACTACCTTCTATGGGCATGCCCTCTAGTCCAGGTTGCATCCTGCTCAATCTCCTCTGCACTGTCTTTAAAGCTTCCACATCCTTCCTATAATGAAGCGAATAGAACTGTTCACAATATTCCAAGTTTGGTCTAACTGGGGTTCTGTATAGCTGCAGGAAAACCTCTCATCTCTGACAATCAATCCCCCCCGCTAATGAAAGCCAACACACCATGCGCCTTCTTAACATCCTGTCAACTTGGGTGGTGACCTGAAGGACACAGGATCCCTTTGTTCCTGCACGCTGCTAAGAATCCTGCCTTTTACCACGTAAAGGTTTTCTGCAGAATCTTCCAATCTAAAACTATCCCTACCTTTTGTAAGTTCCTCCAGTCCCTACAACACTCCTAAACTCCTCAAGTCCCTATATTTCTAATATCTACAAAATCCTGCCGTCTTGATGTCCCTCCATATATCTGTAACCCCCACCATTCTCCAGTGCCCTTCTGGGGAACATTGCAGAGGAAGGAAGAGTTGGATTGTCTGGGCCATGTTACGAGGTATGAAGGGCTGCAGAACATGGAGGATGGTACAAATGTAGGAAGGGACTTGGGACCTGCAGGAGGTTACGGAATTCATAGAACCTGCAGGATGTGACTGAGGATGGGTTGTGGAACATGGAGGATATTATGATTTGAACCGGAGGTAATTTTTGATTGGACCATTCAGCCAGTCTTACAGTCATAGAGATGTACAGCATAGAAACAGACCCTTCATTCCAACCCGTCCATGCCGACAGGATATTCCAACCCAATCTAGTCCCACCTGCCAGTACCTGGCCTATATCCCTCCCAATTCTTTCTATTCATATATCCATCCAAATGCTTCTTAAATGTTGCAATTGTACCAGCTGTAAGATCAGCTAAAAGATCCAATCAAAAATTATAGGTAGCTCAAACCATAACATCTTCCAGGTCCCACAACCCATTCACGGTCCCATCCTGCAGATCTGATATCCCAACCCAATGTAGACCCACCTGCTAGCACCCAGCTCATCTCCCTCTAAACCCTTCCTATTCATACATCCATCCAGATGCCTTTTAACTATTGCAGTTGTACTAGCTTCCACCACTTCCTCTGGCAGCTCATTCCATACATGTACTACCCTCTGCATGAAAATGTTGCCCCTTGGTTCTCTTTTATATCTTTCTCCTCTCATCCTAAACCTCACCCTACAATTCTGGACTCGCACGTCCCAGGAGAAAGATTTTGTCTATTTACCTATCCATGCCTCTCTTGATTTTATAAACCTCTATAAGATCACCCTCAACCTCCGACTCTCCAGGGAAAACAACCATCAGCTGTTCAACTCTCCCTATAGCTCAACACTTGCAACATCCTTGTAAATCTTTTCTGAACCCTTTCAATTTTCACAACACCCTTCCGATAGGAAGTAGAACAGAGTTGCATGCAGTCTTCCAAAAGTGGCCTAACCACTGTCCTGTACGGCCGCAACATGACCCCCCAACTCCTGTACTCAATACTCTGACCAATAAAGGAATGCATACCAAGCACCTTCAACGTTATCCTGACTATGTGTGACTCTAGTGTCAAGGAACTCTATATTTCATTTGAAAAATTGGAGAGAGAGATAGAGTGGCCCGAGATCTTCTGACAAATGCTAGTTCAGTCTAAGCTGGTAGGCGGAGGCAGTGAAGTATTTGCAGCACTGTCTGATGAATGGTCGAGAGATAATGCAGATGTCAAACAGGCTATTTTAAGTGCTTATGGATTGCTTTTGGAAGGGAAGCCACTACAATTCCCTTTACTGTACCATCGCTAACTGACAAAGCTCCTTTAGATCTATATCCTCCAAATTGTTGAAACTTGCCCTCACCATCGCAACTCTCATTATTTTCTAACATTTTTGAGACTCCAAAACCATCCCTATCAGTTTAATCTCCTCCACTGCATACAACACTCCGAGTCTGTGTAATCTCTTTAAATCCTTCCGTTCCTATATACCTATGTATTGGTGTGACTGCTTTGTGGCAATTGTATCCTCGTTTATATCTGCAAAAGGCTCCGCTCACTGCAGCACATCCTATGCTCATAAGTGGATCTGGTCTCTCACAAGACTCTCTACGACTCTCTCATCCAGTCTCTACAAGCTTCCCTATCCCTGTCGTATCTTGCAGCATGCACACCACTCACTCTCTCTGACATACCTTCCAGTGCATAAAATCATCTCTCCTTCTAACTTTATGCCGTCTACAACTTCCTCCCTATCCCTGCTACATACTCCAGTCTATAGCATCTTCCATGTGCTTGCAACATTCTCCTGTCCATACCACCCTCCCTTTCCCTGTAATATTCTCCATTCCATACCACCCTCCCTATCACTGTGATATTCTCATGTAATGATCCACAGCCCTACACACATCCCTGTCTCTGAAGTCTAATCAAAGTTGCTTTATCTCTCTAACTTCCTCCAAACAATAAAATGTTTTCTCCTGCGAACATTTTGTAGCAACTATAACTACATTTAACATTGTTGCGCTCCCAAACATCCCTCAAAGGTCCTCTCTCGGTGACACGCGCCACGCATTTGCAACAAGGCAGATGGAATGAGAGCATTAACTGAAGAGAACAGAAATGATCGAACTGTTATTGTGGAGGGGTGGCTGCAGAATGATCATGACAGCAATGTGATTATTGAAGGGTTGTAGGGATTTAGGCAGGATCAGCAAAAAAAAAGCAATATCCCGTCTGTTGTGAAGAAAGGATACAGTCAGTGCTTTAGTGAGACAGCCAATTTAATCTGGGAATCAAAATATCGAATCATTTTGAATTTGCAGCTTCCAAATAGCAAGGGGGATCTGGAAGATCAAATCACAATTCATGCTCGTTGGTAAGTTGGATACAATATTTCCTTGGTGATAGTAGACAGAGGAATGTGGAGTGGTCAATTTCTGATTGGACGTCTGTGGCCAATGGTGTTTCACAAGGATCAGTGCTGCGGTGTCTGTGTGTAATTTATATCTGTGCTTCAGATGAAAAGGTCAGCAGTTTGCTTAGTATTTTGCAGATGAAATTTGGAAAAGCATGTAATGATCAGGGATAGTGAGGGGAATTGTGGATAGTGAGGAGGAGTGTTAAAGATTGCAGCAGTGTGTAGATCAGCTGGGACGCTGTGCAGAGAAATTTTAAACCGAATTTCCTCGGGACAAGTGTGAAGTGATACATTTATGAAGTCAAATGGAAGAGAGAAGTACAATGATTGACTAATTGGAAACATTGATAAACAGATGACCTTGGATGCAAATCCATAGCTCCCGCAAAATAACAACACAGTAGGATGTGGTGGTAAAGGAGGAGTATGGTATTCTTACCTTCATTGGTCACAGTATTGAGTACAGACGTTTGCATGTCATGTTGTGACTGAATGAAACTTCATTCGGCCATGTTTGGAAGGTTTGTGTGTCGTTCTCATCTCCACGCTACAGGAAGGATGTGGAGGTTTTGGGGAGGGTGTAACAGAGGGTTGGCAGAATGTTGCATGGATGAGAATGTGTTTACTGTAAGGAGGTTGGACGCAGTTGGATTATTTTGTGAGAATATCAGAGACTGGGGTGTAACCTGGTACAGGTATATAGCGTTAGGAGAGGTGTGAACAGTGTGGAGAGTTGGAATCCTTCTTTCACTGTAGAAATATCAAATACTAGTCTGCCTCGGTTTAAGGTGAGAGTGAGCAGTTTTAAGTGAGATGAATGAGGCCAGTTTTCTTTACCGAGAGAGTGGAAGCTGCTCAGGAGGTGGGAGAGGTGGCAATGAGAGCAAAGTTTTGAAGTGGCATTTAGACAGGAACATGAACAGGCAGAGAATAGAGGGATATCAACCATGTGCAGGCAGATGCGATTAGTTGAGAATAGCATCATGGTCAGTACAGCCATGGTGTGCCGAAGGGCCTATTACTGTGTTGTACTGTTCTATTTTCCAACTTAACGGCATCTACCCTGTCAAAGCAAATCAGAATCCTGGATGTTTCTTTCGATTTCTCTCCCATTCTTCAAAACCCCAATAATTTCAAGGCCAATCTACCCCACCTCTGCTCATTGGAAAAACCTGCCATCTCCAGGATCAGCTGAGTGAACCTTCCCTGGCCTGCCTCCAATACAAGAATATCTTTCCTTAGGGCACACATACTGTTCATTTAATCTAGGTTGGTCTGACTTTTACCTTACATTGTTGTAGCAGGACCTCCCTACTTTTAAACTCCATTCCCTTTGTAATAAATGCCAGCATTTGATTTGCCTTCTTAATTACCTGCTGATCCGTAAACTCCCTTTGTCAGATTGATACACAAGGATTCCCAAAATCCTTTGTGCAGTCAGTCTGAAACCAAACGATGTTAGCCTGACAGTAAGTAGGGAACGTGCTGGAATGTCGCACGTTTTGTGAAGGTTGGTAGCTCAGGTTGAGGTTTAGGGTGTAGGTTTGCTCGCTGAGCTGTAGGTTTGATTTCCAGAGATTTCGTTACCTGGCTCGGTAACATCATCAGTGGTGACCTCTAAGTGAAGCGAAGCTGTTGTCTCCTGCTTTCTATTTATTATATGTAAATGTTGAGCACCTCGAGACTTGCTGTGGGGAAATTGGGAATCCAGGAGAAAACAGCACAAGGAGCGCGCTGTCACATCAATGCCCCACCCACCCCTTTCCCATGGCCACCTTCTGCCCCAAGTCTAACAGTGTGTGTGCAAGTCCACATCGGTCTGTACAGCCAACAACAAACTTCCCCTCTACCCCCCGCCCGCCCCGAGAGTGGGAGAGAGTCAGCCTCGTCTGTGACCCACCGCCAAAGTGATGACGAGACAGGAATGTTGAATCCCCTACAATTATCCCAGTGCCTTTGTTACAAATTCAAAAAATTCCCTGTTAATGCAGTGTCTAAGAATGTGATATCACTCAGTATCTCTCCATGTGGTATCCCTCGCTGTGTCGGTCTCTTTGCTGCCTCTGTCAGCATTTCTCCCTCTTACAGATGGCCTGAGATCCTGAGTCAACAGAATTGTCCACTCCAGAGAGACACAGCAACACAGGCAAGGGATGGAGACTGGGATTCTCGAGATCTCTGTTGGACTCAGTGCCACTCTGCATGAGTTATCCTCATTGCATCAGTCTAATTTCCCATTCTGTCTACTTCTGTCTCATGCAGGTAATCAGGACGTTCCTCACTCCTGTCTCATCCATCACCTCATTGAAACTGGTTGGTCAGCCCGAGTGAGAGAGGTGGAGAGGGAGATCTGGAGCCTTCAGTAAATCCTGCAGCCGGTAAATCACTCACAGTAAACAGCACAGGGTGGGGTGGTAGACTTCTATATTCAGACTTGGAATACAGGACATAGATACAGAGCTGGGCAAGGAAAAGCAACATTCTAGGCTTCATTCCCACCATTTTGTGAGGGTCCTGCTTTCACCTCTGCTGTACTGGTCCTCAATGCGACAGCACAGGGGATCGCAGGCATCAATCCTGGCCCATGCTGTGTTAGTGATCTCTGTAATATCCTCCAGTCCCAATAATCCTACCTCTGTCTGGAATCTTCTCTAGTCCACATCATTCTCTCTGTCTCTGTCAGGTTCTCCAATACCTAACATCCTAATTCCTAAACTTCTGCAGGAGATACTAAATGCCTTCATCCCTGACTGTCCTGTCTATCCTTGTAAGCTCCTCCCACCAACACCACCCTCCATGTCAATGTATTTGACTTGAAACTCTCCATGGGTCCCTACCTATGTAATCTTCTCCAGCTCCTAGAAACCTCCCTTAGCTGTGAAAACTTTGTAATCTCCTTATCCTTTTCCAATTCTTTGATCTTTATCTTGTTAAATGTCAACCTCATTCCCTACACCATTCACGCCCACAGAAAACTCTTTCAGTTTGTGTAACCCTCCCCATTTGTGTAACTGTCTCCAACCCAGTAACCTGGCATTCTCCATTGCCTTCTTATCTATGTAGCCTCCAGAGCATAGAAGCTCCTTATATCTGTAAATGTCTTCAGTCATGACCACCTTCCATATCTCTGTTATTATACACAATACTCTCCTAGATGAAATAGTCCCCTGTCTGTGCCTCTCAGTCTGCCTACCTCTTCCTTTCTCCATCCCTATCCCTATCTCCAGAATCTAATCCAGCTACCTGAATCTCTGTAAATTCCTCCAATCCCCAAATCCCTTTGTCCCACTGACATTCTTTATGAGATGTAACTCTGTTTAATTCTAACTTCCTCGATTCCCTTTAAGCCTCCCTATCTCTGTAACTCTAACAATCTGTTCAACCCCTCACTACTGAGGAATGACTCCCTGCATTCACCATAAGGCAGATGGAATGACAGTGAACAGATATGATGGAACTTTCTTTCTGGAGGTTTAGCTGCAGAATGATAATTGCTGGGAAGTGAAAACTGAAGGGTTGTTGGGATAGAGTCATAGAGTCAGAGAGATGTACTACAACATGGAAACTGACCCTTCGGTCCAACCCATCCATGCTATGCAGATATCCCAACCCAATCTAGTCCCAATAAGCAGACTAGGCAAAAAGCCAACAAGTTGTGAAGGAAGGATGAGGTCAACGCATTAATAAGACAATCATGTGGATCTGAATATCAAAAGTGGATCTGAGAATAAGCATGCAGCAGCAACTGTTAGCAGGAATTCTTTTGTAGGCACCAAACAGTGATGGGAATGTCAATATGGTTACAGTCAGGACACTGAATGTACTTGTTGCAAGGGCAGTACAGTAACTGTGTGTGACAGTGGTCTCCATGCCGACTGATACAGCAATGAGTATCAGTGCTGTAACGCATAGAATCCTGGATTGTATGTGAGATGGTTTTCTCCAACATAATGTCATATTTGTAGATCAAATGCTGTGTACTAATAAATAAACAACAATCCCATTATAAAGGAGATTTGTGAGCAGAGACCCATAATATTATGCAGGACATATTGAGTTTGTGCTTAGACCATGAGATGTAGGAGGCGAATGATGCCATTTG
Source organism: Hemiscyllium ocellatum (assembly GCF_020745735.1). Lineage (NCBI taxonomy): Eukaryota > Metazoa > Chordata > Chondrichthyes > Orectolobiformes > Hemiscylliidae > Hemiscyllium > Hemiscyllium ocellatum. Next base: position 102,061 of record NW_026867769.1, read on the forward strand.
TCCCATTGAGTATGCTCTGTTCTTCAATCAGATCATGGCTGATCTGACTCTGATAAACTATACTTTCCTGCCTTCTCCTCAAAACCCTTGTTTCCCTGATGCATTAAAGTCTGCAGGAGGTTACAGAACAGTCGGAGAAATAGACAGAAATGGCAAATTGAGTTTAGTCTGGACAAGTGTGAGATGATGTCAAATTCAAGAAGAAAGTTCGCATACTGAGGGATATTGATATACAGAAGGATCTTGGTGCAAGTCAGTAACCCCAGAAATGGCAACAGAAGTATGTCAGATGGGAAGGCAGGCAAATGGAACACTGGCCTTCATCGGGCACAGTGGGTAAAGTGGTTTGCATCTGACGCTGCAATTTTATGAAACGTTTGTTTGGCCATATTTGGAGAACTGTGTGCAGTTTTCATCCCCACACAACAGGGAGGATGGGGAGGATCTGGAGAGGGTGCAAAAGGGGTTTATCAGCACGTTGTCTGTGTTAAGGTTTTTTTAAGAGTATGTTAGGTGTAAGATGAAATTAAACAAAGTTGGATTGTTTAATGAGAGTAACACAACCTGACTAGGCACAGGAATATAACATTGGGAACAGGGATAGACAATGCAGTTAGTCAGAATCTCTTTCCCAATGTGTAATTTTCAAATACTTGTGTGCATAGGTTTAAAGTGAGAAAGAGGAAGTTTAAACGAGATGTGTGAGGCAAGTTTGTTTTTTTACGTGGAGTGGATGTTACCGAGGGAGAACGTAGAAGCAGAAATGTGAGTAAAGTTTTGAAGTGGGATTGAGACAAACATGAACAGGCAGAGAACAGAGGGATATGGACCATGTGCAGGCAGATGGTATGAGTTGGAATAGTTTCATGAACAGCATAGAGGTGGTGGGACGAAGGGCCAGTTGCTGTGCTCTACTGTTCTATTTTCGAACTTATCAGCATCTGCCCGATCAGAGCCCCTCAGAATCGTGGATGGTTCATTCCATTTCTCTCGCAATATCTAAACTTCAATGGGTTCAACCACAACCTACTCCACCTCTTCTCATTGGAAAATCCTTCCATTCCTAGGATCAGCCGAGTGACCCTTCTCTGACCTGCCTCCAATGCGACAATATCTTTCCTTCGGGCACTCACACTGTTCATAATATTTGAGGTGTGGACTGACTTGTACCTTGTATAGTTTTAGCTAGACCTGCCTATTTTTAGACTCCATTCCCTCTGTAATAAATGGCAGCATTTGATTTGCCTTCTCTATTACCTGCTGAAACTGTAAGCTACCTTTTTCAGATTGATAAACAAGATCTCCCATAACCCTTTCTGCTGTCAGTCTGAAACCAAATATTGTTATCCTCACAGTACGTCGGGACCATACTGACATTGTTAGAAAGGATATGTCAATATACAATAACTGGCCACTTAGAAACACATTTGATAAAAGAGAATGTGTTTTTGAGCCTGTTAGATTTAATTTGTTGGTGTGAATATTAATGGCTAAATTGTAGGGGTTTAGGAGGGGTGTAGTGATGTGGGGGATGTGGTGTATTTGAATTAGCAGAAGCCTTTACACAAGTTTCAATAAGGGCTAACGGGTAACTTGGTAGAGAATAGGGTCCCTTAAAGATCAATCAGTTCACCTATGTGTGGAACCAGAGGACATAGGTGAGAAATTAGACAAAATAGTCTAGCCAGTATTTGTTGTGGATAGATCAGTCTTCAGTAGCTCATTAGGTCGATCCTAGAATATTGTGGGAAGCTAGGGAAGAGATTGCAATGTCCCCAGCAGAGATATTTATATTATCAACAGACACAGTGAGGTGTTGGAAGACTGGAGGTTGGCTAATGCTGTTCCACCACTTAAGGGCTGCAGGGAAAACCCAGGAAATTACAGCCCAGTGAGCCCAGTAATGGGGTAGTTGTTGGAGGAGATTCTGAGAGAAAGCAGCTCCTTACATTTACAATGGCAAGGGCTGATTCGAGATGGTCAGCATGGCTTTGTGAGTGGAAAACCATGTTTCACAAACCGGATTGACAGTTCGAGGAGGTGGCCAAAGATAGGTGAAGTCAGAGCAGTCAACGTTGTCCACATGGACTTTAGCATCTAGTCAAGAGGAAGAAGGAAGCTTACTTAAGGTTGAGGAAGCAAGGATCAGACAGGGCTCCAGAGAGTTACATTGGATGGCACGGTGTCTCAGTGGTTAGCACTGCGACTTCACAGCACCACGGACTCCATTTCGATTACAGCCTCAGGCGACTGTCTGTTTGAGTTTGTACACTCTCCCCGTGTCTGTGTGGGTTTCTTCCACGTGCTCTACTTTTCCCCCACAGCCCAAGATGTACATGTTAGGTGACTCAGCCATGCTAAATTACCCATAGTGTTTAGGGATGTGTAGGTTTGGCGCATTAGTCAGGGCAAATGGAGAGTAAAACGGTGGGGGAATGGGGTTGCGTTGGATATTGTTTGGAGGGTTGTTATGGAGGTGTTGGGCCAAATGGCCTGTTTCCATACTGTAGGGATTTCCTGAAGGTACCAGGAAGGAACCGAGGAATGGACTTAGGGGAACTAGAAGGGGACATAAAAAAAGCTTTGTTGGGAAGGATTAAGGAAAACCGTAAGGCATTCTCCACTTATGGGAGGAACAAGAGGATGGTCAGAGTGAGGATAAGGCCACTCTGGGATAGTGGAAGGAACTTGTGTCTGGAATCACAGGAGGTAGGGGAGGTCCTTAATGAATACTATGCCTCAGTATTCACTGCTGAGAAGGGTCTTGTCGTTTGTGAGGACAGTGTGAAACAAACTGATAGACGTGAACAGGTGGATGTTAAGAAGGAGGATGTGCTGAGAAGTTTGTAAAAGATAAGGATACATTAGTCGCTGAATCAGACTGGATGCGTCCAAGGTTTCTTCAGGAACCGGGGGAATGAACTGCTGCGCATCTTTGCACCGTCACTGTCCACTGGAGTCGGACCAGATGATTGTGGGCAGGAAAATATTATTCCTTGTTCAGGAAAGGGAATAGGCATAATCCTGGGAATTGCACATCTGTCAGTTTTATGTCTGTGGTGTGCAGATTATTGGAGAGGACTCTGAGAGACAGGATTTATTATTCCTTGCAAAACCATAGTTTGATTAGAGATAGTCAGCATGTTTGTATCAGGGGCAGGTCATGCCTTACAAATCTTATTGAATCTTTTGAGAATGTGACAAAACACCTTTATGGCTCATTCAAAAAGTACGGAGACATGGGATACAGGGAAACCTGTCTGTCTGGATACAGGATTACTTGCCCTCAGAAGACAGAGGGTAATGATACGTAGAAACAATTCATCCTGGAGCTCAGTGACCAGTGGTTTTCTGCTGGGAGTGGTTTCAGTACCTCTGCTCTATGTGATTTTATGAATAAGTTGGATGTGTGAGTGGAAGAGTTGATTAGTAAGTTTGCCAATGAGACGAAGATGGTGGAGTGGTGGATAGTGTGGAGGTCTGTTGTGGGTTACAAGGGGACATTGACAGGATGCAGAGTTGGACTGAGAAATGGCAAATGGAGTTCAATCTGGAAGTCATTCATTTTGAAGATTGAATTTGAATGCAGAATGCAGGGTTAAAGGCAGGATCTTTGGCAGTGTGGAGAAACAGAGGGATCTAGGGTTCCAAGTCCATAGATCCCTCAAAGTGGCCACCCAAGCTGATCGGCTTGTTAAGAAGGGATATATTGCGTGGGATTTCATTAGTTTGGGGATTTAGTTTTAAAACTGTGAGGTTATGCTGCAGCTCTATAGAGCCCTGGTTAGACACCACTTGGAATATTGTGTTCAGTTCAGGTTCCCTCATTCCAGGACAGATGTGGAAGCCTTAGAGAGGGTAAAGAGGAGATTTACCAGGATGCTGCCTGGACTGGAGGGCATGTCTTATGAAGAAAGGTTGATGAAGCTAATGTTTTTCTCATTGGAGTGAAGAAGGGTGAGGGGTGACTTGGCAAGGTGAACAAGGTGACGAAAGTCGTAGATGGAGTGAATAGAGAGAGGTTATTTTACCCTGACAAAAATAGTTATTAAAAGGGGTTATAATTTTCGGGTGATTACCGGATGGTTAAGGGGAGATTTCAGAGGTAGGTTCATTACATACAGATTGGTGGCTGTATGGAATGCACTGCCAGCAGTGGCAGTAAAATTAGATGCATTAGGAACATTTAATATACTTCTGGGTAGGCACATGGATGATAATAAAATGAAGGGTATGGAAGGTAGAGTCATAGAGGTGTACTTCAAGGACACAGACCCTTCTGTCCAACCCGTCCATGCTGAACCGATATCCCAACCCAGTCTAGTCCCACCTGCCAGCATCCAGTCCATATCCCTCCAAACCCTTCCTATTCATATACCCATCCAAATGCCTCTTAAATGTTGCAATTGTACCAGCCTTCACCACATCCTCTGGCAGCTCATTCCATACACGTACCACCATCTCTGCGAAAAAGTTGTCTTTTAGGTTTCTTTTATATTTTTCCCATTGACCCTAAGCCTATGCCCTCTCGTTCTGGACTCCCCAACCCCAGGGAATATACTTGTCTATTATCCTATCCATGCTCCTCAAAATTTTGTAAACCTCTATAAGGTCACCCCTCAGCCTCCGACGCTCCAAGGAAAACAGCCCCAGCCTGTTCAGCCTCTCCCTTGAGCCTAAATCCTCCAACCCTGGCAACATCCTTGTAAATCTTTTCTGAACCCTTTCAAGTTTCCCAACATCTTTCCGATAGTAAGGAGACCAAAGTTGCACGCAGTATTGCAACAGTGGTCTAACCAATGTGCTGTACGATTGCAACATGACCTCCCAACTCCTGTACCCCATACTATGACCAATAAATAAAAGCATACCAAACACCACCTTCACTATCCTATCTACCTGTGACTCCACTGTCAAGGTGCTGTGAACTTGCACCCCAAGATCTCTTGTTCAGCAACACTCCCTAGGAATTTACCATTAAGTGTATAAGTCCTGCTAAGATGTGCTTTCCCAAAATGCAGCACCACGCATTTATCTGAATTAAACTCTATCTGATACTTTTTTTTTATCTTACGGTCGGATAAAATATTGGCGGGTCATCATGGGCGAAGGGTCTTGTTCTGTACTGTTCTGTGTTCTAAATGGCGTATGTTAAACTGGGTAATAAGCTCAGATCAGTGTAAAAGGTTATGGCATTCTGGAGGAGCTTGTCAACTGGACAGAAAATTGGGCTTGATGGTAGGAGACAGAGGATGATGGGAGACGTATTGTTTTTTCAGACTGGAGGCATGTGACCAGCGGTGGAGTGGGTCAATTGTTGTTTTTCATTTGGATAAATGGTTTGGATGGGAATATTGTTAAGTAAGTTGAGTAAGTTTTTTGCGTGACACTGAAATTGGCGGTAAACTGGACAGCGATGAAGGTTATCTGTTATACAACAGGATGAATAGTACTGCTGGGATAGTGGCTGAAGAATAGCAGATGGAGTTTAATTAGATAGATATGAAGTGTTCCATTTTGGTGAAACAAACCAGGGTGGGACTTGTACAGTTAATGTTCGGGCCTGGGTAGTGTTGTCAATCAGTGACCCAGGGATGCAGGTACACAGTTCTTTGTAAGTGGTGTCACAGGGAGACAGGCCGGTGAAGCAAGCGTTTGGGATGGTTACCTTCATTGGGGAGAGCATTAAGAGTAGGAGTTGGGACTTCATCTTGTATCTGTACAAGACATTGGTCAGGCCACCATAAAAGCAGAGTTGATCAGTGGGAAGAACTCATCTGGTTCCCTGACCTCATTTTGTGTAGAACATCTGACGTTCTAACCTGGTATGGCTAACATGTGACTCCAGACCCACTGCAATATGGCTTACTCTGAAGTGTCCTCTGGGTAATTAGCAGTGATGTCCACAGCCCATGAATGAATAAATAAAAGTACATATGTCCCTCCCTATCTCTGCAAACCCCCCAGCTGCAGCAATCCGTACTGGCTTTGTAACACCCTGACCACTCTCTGTAACACTCTCACCACCTCCGGCACCTTCACCTCTCCCTGTTCCTTTTGTGACATTATACCCTGACAGTGATTCCCCTTCCCACTGCTGCCCTCCTGCTAGCAGACCCTTTGCAATCACTTTAAAACTTACTTCGAAAACACACTCTCACTTCAGGATTTTTAAGTACTTTTTGGTGATCTTCTAAGCCTCATAATCTAATAGGATACATTTTGTCCTGAGTGAGGGGCAGGTGGGAATTTCTTGCTGAGGTTTTGTCTGTTTCAATGGTATATTCTTTGTTGAGTGATTTACACTGTTCCTTCAAATATTTTCCACTGTTCATTTATAGGCACATATCTCAGTCGGGTTCGCCTCTTTACCTTGGTCAGTTCTCCTCTCAAACTCATGTAATTGGCTGTTTTTGTTTCTAGTTGTAATTTGTCCTCTCTGTGATTCACTTTAAAACTTTATATTTCTTTAAACTGCACTTTATCACAATCTCCCAGAGGATCTCCCCAGGTGACATTACTCATTCACTAAGTTTGATCACACAACAGTCGCTCTGAGATAGTTGTGTCCCTAACCATTGCACAATTTGTTACTTAAAGAAACACTGAAAACTAATTCTCTGAACTCCTCTTTCAATATCGCTCTTGTCAGTGTGAGATTTTGGGAATATTGAAGTGTCCCAAAATTATCACAAAGCTTTTATTAAAAATTCCAATTGATTCCTGTTTATTGCAGTTATGAGCAACGGAATGCTGTTCGGTGGGTATAACTGTTCAGCTGCTTGTGTCTTTGGCAAGTAGTAGCCAGAATTTACATTCATACTGACTCTACTTCATGATCTGAGACCAAATACTTTCACTGTAATGCCTTTGTTACCCATTATTGTTAGTGTTACCCATTTTGCCTGAGTTTCCGCAAGGTAGTGAACAATTGAATATTTATGTCAACCTTTTGTTCGCTCTGTAAACACATCTCTCTGATGTCTAAATCTCTTTTCTCTCTGGCACAAATCAATCTACCTTCTTGATGAGACATTATCCATAATTTACTCTTTCCCATAATTTCCTGTCACAATTCGATTCACTGATGTACAGTTTCAGTTAAACTGTCCCATCCTGTTCCTTTCTGCTTGTCTTCAGCCATAATCCCATGTTGCTCCCATACTTCACCTTTTTCCTTTGGATTTCGAAAGCTCCTTTCACTTGAACCCTGTCCCTGCATCCTCTCTATCAGTAATCTACCGACGTGATTGGCCAGGACCCTGGTCCCAGCACCGTTCCAGTGGGACCATCCTAATGGATTATTTATTAAATCAGGTATGGGATGTGGGTGTCTCTGACTGACCAGCCTTTCTTGCCCAGCCCGAGCTGCCCTTGAGCTGAGTAACTTGCTCGGCCATTGCAGAGGGTAATCGAGAGGCAAACACTTTGCTGTGGGGATATCGTGCAGACCACGTGAGGATGAGCAGATGTCCTTCTCTTTTTTACATCAGCAATGGTTTCATATTTATTCATGGATTGTTAATTACTATTTTTAAATTTATTGATGGTGGGATTCAAATCCACCTCCACCTGAACATTAGCTGAGGTTTTGGATGCATGCTCTAGCAATAACACCACTCGGTCATCACTTCACCTGCTCACTGGTTGCTCATCCCTGAGCACTGATACCAGGGCATCATGAAGCTAAACCCATTCTTCCAATATGACTGTGTGATCCTGAGGTCTTCCTGCACTCTGGTGATATCACTCAGTCTCCCTCCATGTGGTATCCCTCACTGTGTGGATCTAATTGCCGCCTCTGTCAGTGCCTCCAACTCTTGCACTTCCTTTAGATCCTGAGCCAGCAGAATTCTCCATTCCAGAGAGGTGCAACAGTATAGGCCAGGAATGGAGACTGGGATTTTCCAGATCTCTTTGGGGCTCATTTCCATTCTCCATGTGTAATCCTCTCTACATCAGTCTAATTTCCCATTCTGTCTATTTCTGTCTCCTGTAGGTTCTCAGGAAGGTGCTGACTACATAGACTTCCCAATTGCTAGGTGTCTCGTCCAACACCTCTTTGAAGATGATTGGTCAGCCAGAGAGACAAAGGATAGGGAGATGTGGAGCCTTCAATAAATCCTGCAGTGAAGTAAGATCACTCAGAGTGCACAGAGCAGAGAGCAATGAGAGGGCTGCTAACATCGCTAACAAGACATGACATAGATACAGTGCTGGAGTGGGAGCACAGTACAGTACAGACATACCCCTAGCTCAAACACCAACTCTACTTTAATTTATGTTGCATTGAGACAGCATAGGGAGTTCATAGTTATCAATCCAGTCCTGTGCTGTCTTAGTGAGCATCAGAACATCAGAGGGGAAGCAGGCCTCCGACAAGATGTTGTGAATGCTGCCTGGGATCTTTCTGTTCTGAGTTCTCCCTCCAACACTGTGCTAAGACTCACTACTCTGCAACACTGTACTTATGACTTGGCTTGTGTACCAGTGTCTTCAGTCATTTTTAACTCCTATAACAGTTTCTGCCCCTGTAACCTCCTCCCTTCCCGATATCCCTCCACATATTTGAAACGTACTGCATTCCAGACTACCATCCCTATCGCTGTAACTTGCTTCAGTGTCTACAGCATGCTTTATTTCCGTACTGTAATCCTCTTTAG